>NC_041397.2:233083484-233185984 GCF_900747795.2 Erpetoichthys calabaricus | reverse complement strand
AGAGCGAGTGCAGGCTCGCGTGTAGCTGAACAGGCGAGCCAAACAGCTGAAGCAGGACGGTGTAGAGAAGGTCAGCTGCATTAAGAGTGTCTCGCCTGTTGCAGAGCCCACAGGTGAGACGCTAACAGAGAAGAAGCACCGGGGATTGTCATCTGTTTTTTAAAGACTGCATCCTTTTGACGTTTTAACCTCGTGTTAAAGGATTGTTATTCTTGTGTATTTTAAACCTCCACTTCACAACTGTTTTAAGGATTATTTATTTAAAGATTTATTGAATGCTCTACTGCACTTTGGACACCTGTCTTGATTCTTTTAATAATCAGTTATATTATTTACCAGTGTTATTTATTAAAGGTTGAATACAGTATATATAATTTATCAGTGTTATTTGTTAGGAAAATTGATTTTTATGTTAATATATTTGGGGTGCGGAACGGATTAACTGGATTTCCATTTTTTTCAATGGGGAAGTTTGTTCTAGATACGAGAAATTCGCTATACAAGCTCAGTGCTGGAACGAATTAAACTCGTATCTAGAGGTTCCACTGTATATATATATATATATATATATATATATATATATATATATATATATATATATATATATATATATATATATATATACACTTATGTACATGTGCTTTCTCAATTTTTTTATTTTTAATAAATTTGCAAAAACCTCAAGTAAACTTTTTTCACGTTGTCATTATGGGGAGTTGTATGTAGAATTCTGAGGAAAAAACTGAATTTAATCCATTTTGGAATAAGGCTGTAACATAACAAAATGTGGAAAAAGTGATGCGCTGTGAATACTTTCCGGATGCACTGTGTGTATATATATATATACTGTATATCTATATTATATACTTGGTTGAAAACCCCTTTGCTGGCAATGACAGCCTGAAGTCTTGAACTCATGGACATCACCAGATGCTGGGTTTCCTCCTTTTTAATGCTCTGCCAGGCCTTTACTACAGCACCTTTCAGTTGCTGTTTGTTTGTTGGCCTTTCTGTCCGAAGTTTAGTCTTCAACAAGTGAAATGCATGCTCAGTTGGGTTACGATCAGGTGACTGACTTGGCCATTCAAGAATTTTCCACTTCTTTGCTTTAATAAACTCCTGGGTTGCTTTGGCTGTATGTTTTGGGTCATTGTCCATCTGTATCATGAAACGCCGCCCAATCAATTTGACTGCATTTAGCTGGATTTGAGCAGACAGTATGTCTCTGAACACCTCAGAATTCATTCGGCTGCTTCTGTCCTGTGTCACATCATCAATAAACACTAATGTCCCAGTGCCACTGGCAGCCATGCACGCCCAAGCCAACACACTCCCTCCACCGTGTTTTACAGATGATGTGGTATTTGGATAACGAGCTGTTCCACGTCTTCTCCATACTTTTTTCTTGCCATCATTCTGGTAGAGGTTGATCTTGGTTTCATCTGTCCAAAGAATGTTTTTCCAGAACTGTGCTGGCTTTTTTAGATGTTCTTTAGCAAAGTCCAATCTAGCCTTTCTATTCTTGAGGCTTATGAGTGGCTTGCACCTTGCAGTGCACCCTCTGTATTTACTTTCATGCAGTCTTCTCTCTATGGTAGACTTGGATATCGATACGCCTACTCCCTGGAGAGTGTTGTTCACTTGGTTGGCTGTTGTGAAGGGGTTTCTCTTCACCATGGAAATGATTCTATGATCATCCAGCACCGTTGTCTTCCATGGACGTCCAGGTCTTTTTGCGTTGCTGAGTTCACTAGTGCTTGCTGTCTTTCTCAGGATGCACCAAACTGTGGATTTTGCCTCTCGTAATATTGTAGCAATTTCTCGGATTGTCTTTCTGTTTTCGCAGCTTAGGGATGGCTTCTTTCACCTGCATGGAGAGCTCCTTTGACCGCATGTTGTCTATTCACAGCAAAATATTCGACATGCAAGCACCACACCTCAAATCAACTCCAGGCCTTTTATCTGCTTAATTGATAATGACATAACGACGGACTTGCACACACCTGGCCATGAAATAGCCTTTGAGTCAATTGTCCAATTACTTTTGAGCCCCTGAAATGAAGGGATTGTGTTAAAAAATGCTTTAGTTGCCTCACATTTTTATGCAATCGTTTTGTTCACCCCACTGAATTAAAGCTGAAAGTCTGCACTTCAACTGCATCTGAGTTGTTTCATTTAAAATTCATTGTGGTAATGTACAGAACCAAAATTAGAAAAAAGTTGTCTCTGTCCAAATATTTATGGACCTAACTGTATGTATATATATATATATATATATATATATATATATATATATATACACACACACCCCCTCCTCGAACCGCCACCTTATCGTGGTGGAGGGGTTTGCGTGTCCCAGTGATCCTAGGAGCTCTGTTGTCCGGGGCTTTATGCCCCTGGTAGGGCCACCCAAGGCAAACTGGTCCTTGGTGAGGGATGAGAAAGTGCGGTTCAGAACAACCTCCTATGATGAATAAAAACTTTGGACGTTTTCCCTTGCCCGGACGCGGGTCACTGGGGCCCCCCCTCTGCAGCCAGGCCTGGAGGTGGGGCTCGATGGCGAGTGCCTGGTGGCCGGGCTTGCCCCCAATGGGGCTCGGCCCGGGCACAGCCCGAAGAGGCAATGTGGGTCCCCCTTCCCATGGGCTCACCACCTATGGGAGGGGCCAAGGAGGTCGGGTGCAGTGTGAGTTGGGTGGTGGCCGAAGGCGGGGACCTTGGCAGTCCGATCCTCGGCTACAGAAGCTGGCTCTTGGGACGTGGAATGTCACCTCTCTGAAGGGGAAGGAGCCTGATCTTGTGCACGAGGTTGAGAGGTTCCGGCTAGATATAGTCGGGCTCACCTCGATGCACAGCTTGGACTCTGGAACCAATCTCCTTGAGAGGGGCTGGACTCTGTACCACTCTGGAGTTGCCCCCGGTGAGAGGCTCCGAGCAGGTGTGGGCATACTTATTGCCCCCCGACTTGGAGCCTATACATTGGGGTTTACCCTGGTGGACGAGAGGGTAGCCTCCCTCCGCCTTCGGGTGGGGGGACGAGTCCTAACTGTTGTTTATGCGTATGCACCGAACAACAGTTTGGAGTACCCACCCTTTTTGGAGTCCCTGGAGGGGGTGCTAGAGGGCATACCTTCTGGGGACTCCCTCGTACTGCTGGGAGACTTCAATGCTCACGTGGGCAATGACACTGAAACCTGGAAGGGCGTGATTGAGAGGAATGGCCCCCCCGACCTGAACCCGAGTGGTGTTTTGTTATTGGACTTTTGTGCTCGTCACAGATTGTCCATAACAAACCCCATGTTTAAGCATAGGGGTGTTCATATGTGCACTTGGTACCAGGACACCCTAGGCCTCAGTTCGATGATCGACTCTGTGATCGTGTCGTCGGACTTGCGGCCACATGTCTTGGACACTCGTGTGAAGAGAGGGGCAGAGCTGTCAACTGATCACCACCTGGTGGTGAGTTGGCTTCGATGGTGGGTGAGGATGCCGGTCAGGCCCGGTAGGCCCACACGTGTTGTGAGGGTCTGCTGGGAACGTCTGGCAGAGCCCCCTGTCAGACGTAGCTTCAACTCCCACCACCGGCAGGACTTCGACCATGTCCCGAGGGAGGTGGGGGACATTGAGTCCGAATGGGCCATGTTCCATGCCTCTATTGTTGAGGAGGCTGACTGGAGCTGTGGCTGTAAGGTGGTTGGTGCCTGTCGTGGCGGCAATCCCCAAACCTGTTGGTGGACACCGGCGGTGAGGGATGCTGTCAAGCTGAAGAAGGAGTCCTACCGGTCCCTTTTGTTCTGTGGGACTCTGGAGGCAGCTAACAGGTACCGGCAGGCCAAGCAGAATGCGACTTCGGTGGTTGCTGAGGCAAAAACTTGGGCATGGGAGGTCCACCGTCCGGCGTCTCAGGAGGGGGAAGCAGTGCAGTGTCAACACTGTATATGGTGGGGATGGTGCGCTGCTGACCTCGACTTGGGACGTTGTGGGTCGGTGGGGGGAGTACTTCGAAGACCTCCTCAGTCCCACTAACATGCCTTCCAATGAGGAAGCAGAGCCTGGGGACTCGGAGGTGGGCTCCCCCATCTCTGGGACTGAGGTCACCGAGGTGGTCAAAAAACTCCTTGGTGGCAGAGCCCCGGGGGTGGATGAGATACGCCCGGAGTTCCTCAAGGCTCTGGATGTTGTAGGGCTGTCTTGGTTGACACGTCTCTGCAACATCGCATGGACATCAGGGACAGTGCCTCTGGATTGGCAGACCGGGGTGGTGGTCCCCCTCTTTAAGAAAGGGGACTGGAGGGTGTGTTCCAACTACAGAGGGATCACACTCCTCAGCCTCCCTGGAAAAGTCTATTCAGGGGTTCTGGAGAGGAGGGTCCGTCGGATAGTTGAACCTCAGATTCAGGAGGAACAGTGTGGTTTTCGTCCTGGTCGCGGAACAGTGGACCAGCTCTACACCCTTAGCAGAATCCTGGTGGGTGCATGGGAGTTTGCCCAACCAGTCTACATGTGTTTTGTGGACTTGGAAAAGGCGTTCAACCGTGTCCCTCGGGGAATCCTGTGGGGGGTGCTCCGGGAGTATGTGGTACTGGACCCCCTGATAAGGGCTGCTCGGTCCCTGTACAACCGGTGTCAGAGCTTGGTCTGCATTGCCGGCAGTAAGTCGAACCCGTTTCCAGTGAGAGTTGGACTCCGCCAGGGCTGCCCTTTGTCACCGATTCTGTTCATAACTTTTATGGACAGAATTTCTAGGTGCAGCCAGGGTGTTGAGGGGGTCCGGTTTGGTGGACTCAGGATTGGGTCACTGCTTTTTGCAGATGATGTTGTCCTGTTTGCTTCATCAGGCCGTGATCTTCAGCTCTCTCTGGATTGGTTCGCAGCTGAGTGTGAAGCGGCTGGGATGGGAATCAGCACCTCCAAATCCGAGACCATGGTCCTCAGCCGGAAAAGGGTGGAGTGCCCTCTCAGGGTTGGGAGCGAGATCCTGCCACAAGTGGAGGAGTTCAAGTATCTCGGGGTCTTGTTCACGAGTGAGGGAAGAATGGAGCGTGAGATCAACAGGCGGATCGGTGCGGCGTCCGCAGTGATGCGGGCTCTGCATCGGTCTGTCGTGGTGAAAAAGGAGCTGAGCCGTAAGGCAAAGCTCTCAATTTACCAGTCGATCTATGTTCCTACCCTCACCTATGGTCATGAGCTATGGGTAGTAACCAAAAGAACAAGATCGCGAATACAATCGGCTGAAATGAGTTTCCTCCGCAGGGTGTCTGGGCTCTCCCTTAAAGGTAGGGTGAGAAGCTCAGTCATCCAGGAGGAGCTCAGAGTAGAGCTGCTGCTCCTCCGCATCGAGAGGAGTCAGATGAGGTGGCTCGGGCATCTGATCAGAATGCCTCCTGGACGCCTCCCTGGTGAGGTGTTCCGGGCACGTCCAACCGGGAGGAGGCCCCGGGGAAGACCCAGGACACGCTGGAGGGACTATGTCTCCCGGCTGGCCTGGGAACGCCTCGGGATTCTTCCGGAAGAGCTAGAAGAAGTGGCCAGGGAGAGGGAAGTCTGGGTATCTCTGCTCAAGCTGCTGCCCCCGCGACCCGACCTCGGATAAGCGGAAGAGGATGGATGGATGGATGGATATACACACAGTATACATATACATATACACATGCCAGAGGTTTAAATTTAAAGCTTAGGTTAGCAAAAACAGAAAAAAAGGGAAACTTCAGAATATTACAAATGGCCTTTGTTCAGGGAACAACTACAGATGTTCTGCAGCAATTAAAGTAAATTAAGCCTTGAAGTTTGAAGTAAATAATTTGCACAGGTGTCCCAATATTTGTTGATTACTAAAAAAAACCCTCTCTGTCTTAAAGCAGAGTTGGAACAGACTGTGTTACTAAACGCTCTGAAGTACTACCTGGACAATATTATACTGTAGAAACTTGTAAATCCCAGTGATACAGTCAGGAGTGGTGTCTCTGAGGCTAGGGATCTGCACTGGCAATCGGAAGGTTGCCGGTTCAAATCCCGTAAATGCCAAAAGGGATTCTGCTCTGTTGGGCTCTTCAGCAAGGCCCTTAACCTGCAATTGCTGAGCGCTTTGAGTAGTGAGAAAAGCGCTATATAAATGCAAACAATTATTAACAAATGAAATGAGACAGAGCATTGTTATCCTTAGAAGCATAGGCCTTTCATTTATGAAAAAATAAAAAAATGTGTCAATGAGTACAATATCCTGCACAATTAAAAGGCAATTGGAAACTGGAAGAAGCTTTGATAGAAAGAGATCTGGCAGACCCAAAGTCACAACCCAATCAGATCAAGTTTCTGAGGGTCACCAGCTTGCATGACAGGTACCTCACAGCACAACAGCTTTAAGCACAGCTCAACAGTGGTCGAAAAAAGCAACTCTCAATTTCTACTGTGAAGAGGAGACTTTGTGTAGCAGGTTTGAACAGTATGAGTGACAGGAAGTAAGCCATTCCTTAAAGGACAAAATAGGGTCTTGAAATACCATCTGTAGACTACTGCAGACTGGAATAAAGTCTTATGGACCGATGAATCAAAATACAAAATCTTCAGTTCATCACATATGGTGTTTGTAAGCCATTGAGTTGTAATTACATCTTGCCTGAAGAAGTGGCCTGAGTTGCCTCATAAGTTTGCATATTGTAATCTTTCTATTTAGCCAATAAAATGTGTCATTTTGCTTAACTTCTCACTACATCCATAATGGCTAACATGGTACAATACCCTAGTACTGGGTAACAGTAGTTAATAGATATGAAACAATCCCATCTGACAAATGGTAACACGGAGGCTTTTTCACAGTATGATGGCCAGACCACTTTGATGTTCCTTAGACCTTTAAAGGTTTCTTAACCTCCAGGACTGCGAGGACACCTGTAGCCTGTAAGAGAAGCTCATGTGGAGACCCCTACAAGTTACAGAGGGAGTCCGGACACTGAATGCAATTGAGGAATTTATTCTGGAAATGGTTCTGTCAGAAATGTAAAATTTCCTTTTAGGCAGAGCTCTAGTAAATGTGGAGCTGGGATTAGGAGGAGTGAAAGGACAACCACTCAATGTGTGTGAGAAAAGACAGGGGATTAGTGTCATTAAGAGGTACAAGCGGTAAAAGGAGTATTTTGATATGGCCCTTTCAATTCAGATTCATTTTATATGTAATAGTTACCACACATTTTATCTTATTTCAACTTTACGCATAATTAAAAACGAATCAATTAAAACATCCTAAAAATCAATGGATGTGCTTTTGGTGGTTATGCTGATTGGTGATTATGAATTCCCCTTTTTGACTGAGTTTGGATGGATACAAGAATGTGCCCTGTAGTGGGCTTTTGCCTTGTAGTTCCTGCCTTGCACTCTGAAGATGAATGGATGGATTAACATTCTTCTGCAGGTCTTTTTTTTCCTGTTTAGAAAGTCAAAGCTCATCTTGCCATTGTGGTGCAACGGTTAGTGCACCAGACTTTAAATCACAAGGATGACAATTCAGGTTCCAGTCTCCAGTTCAGCTCCATAAATCACCCTTAACCTGCCTGTAAAAGATGAATGTAAACAATTACCCACTACCCTGATTTTGTAAGCTTTTGGTAAATATACAATAATAGCAAATCAAACCATGTCCATGCTACACAAGCAACCTGTTCTCTAAATGTTTCATGTTTTGATGGAGCCACTTTATGAACTCTTTTGTTATGGGGTACCAATTCTTCCAGAAGCCTCTTCTTCTGTGTACCAGAATGTAACACTACTCTAATAAGTAAATCATTCAAAAAACATTTTATCAGTTATAACCAGTAGTTATTTCTACTACTCATAGCTTCAGTTGACTGCACTGTAATCTTGGCCTGATCTCTGTCTGTGTGGTGTTCACACATTCTTGCAGTTTCCACAGTTTTTCCCTGGATACCCCCGCATTCCTCCAAAAATCTTATGAAAGCATTGATTGGGCTAGATAGCAACTGTATGACTGAGTGTGGGTGCGCCTGAATGTGCTTTGTGATAAACTGGTATCTTATCAACGTCAAGGTCTTACATTGTGTCAAATGCCCTGTGAACCTAAACTGGAGTATGCTCCTAGAGAAAAGAAAGAGATGAATGATTATTTATCCTCTGATTGTGATATGAGACTACATGATCCACATGATTTTCTCTTCATCATTTGTATTAGATGCTTCTTGTCCATGCTTCCCTCTTACTAGATGGTGTAAAGAATAATTTCCCTAGAAAAATATACTAGACTGCTGTAAGACAAGCAAATGTATAAATCTTTAGCATGAACCCCTGCACATGGCTACAACATACTGCACAATTAGAACAATGATGCATGTAATTGTACTTCAGAAAGGAAAGGAAGAAATGTTAAAGTACAGGATAGCCTGACTGGACAGGCACACCTAGGGACTGCAAAGTCACAGAAGTGTAGAGTGAGCTCTAGCTTGATTACTCTGTTGCAAAAATAATCCTTTGACTCCAGACATTATCCTGGGGGTTGACTACAGGTAATATCAGGATGGAAATTAAAGCTTGAAGCACACAAGCTCATTTAGTCATGGCTCTCGACATGACTTGGGGCAAGGTTCTACTGGCTTGAACAAAGCAAGCTGAAAAAAAGAATAAGGAAAAATCAGGAGATGAAATAATGGGGTACTTTACTTTAGATAATGAAGAAAGCTCCGTTTACTTTTATCCGATTTTTCAAGTTCTTCCTCTTTTACTCCTTTGATCCTTAATATATTGGTCTCCTTAAAAAGGTTGTCACAAAAGTACCCCCTCAATAGTGACTATACAGTATATACTGTACATATATTGATAAATATTAGTGAGAATCCATTATATTTGGACTACTGTTTAACAAATGGCAATTCACTAGCAATTAACAAGGGAAAAGGAAAAACATCTCAGAAAAAAAATGCCAAACAAGATTACTACGCAGTTTATGATTATTTTGGCAATAGAAATTTTTTATTACTCTGCCTTATGAAGAGGGATAGCAGTCGATGATTCAATCTTTAAGAAGAGAGGGAAGGAAAAAGCAATAAATTACCTAATCCATCCAACCAGCAACAGCGTTATGCTACCATTGGTCATCACAAGTGGTCTGAATGCATTTAGACCCAAAACTTGTTTTAGGCCAGTTCAGTATCTGCAGTCAATTATCTAAATTTTTTTTTGTAGTTTGGGCAACTGTCTGGAGCCAGAGAGATGGAATCTTTGAAAAGGGGATTATTCAATATTCTTTATTATTACTTATGCCTGCATATGGTTATTCTACATGCTATACTTAGAAATAACCTAAATATTTCTGCATGCTTTTTCAGAAAAAAAGTATTTTATTTAATTTCCTTAACATGAATAACTTTATTTTCAAAGTTCTTTCATAAGATATCGGGAATTAAAATATAGACTATGTGGTAACCCTGGTAGGAGCAGTTAGGAAGACCAAGGCATACAGGAAGAAATAGATGGCTTTTGTAAACTTAAATTTAATTTTTCTCTGAATTTTATTAAAACTGTTTGCAAACCCTTGCATTATCCATCAACCCAAATAAATCTATTTATCTATCCATTAAGAAACCCACTTAATGCAGTTCAGGATCAACAGGGGCTGGAAGCTATCCATACAGCATCAGGAACAAGACAGGAACCAACACTAAATTGGACACCTCTCATGTACATATTCACACAGGGACAATTTAGAGACATCAAATAACTTATCACACACATTTACAGGGAGCAGAAAAAAAACAGTAACGGGAAAAGCTTGTATCCAAATCTATTAATTCTGAATGGCAAACCATACTAATATTATGCAATAGTGAATTTTCGGAAACTCATATAATGTGAATGCTGTCATGAACTTGCGAATACTATAGCAGTGACAGCTGGGATACTGTAGCCCCTTCTCGTGTATTTAATACATTGGTTAAAAGTCCATATATCTACCACAACATTCTCAAACTTCAGCAATTTGATTATTTCATTTATTACATTGCCGCTTTATTTTCTGCTCCAGAAACCTCTACTCTGTGAAATCATTCCTAGCTCTCAAAAGATATGCGTTTTTGAGAACCACATTAATCAAATCGTGATGTTTACTTCATGATAAAGAAATACATTCACAGCTAATGATAACTTTGAGCAAACTAATACCACACAAGCCACAGACTGCCATTTTAAGAAGGCAATTTACGGCTTCAGTCTAAGGTCACTGAGAAAATGATGGTTGCATTTAAAGACAAGAAGTCAAAATGTTAAAGTCCTAAAATTGCTTCAGATTCATGTTTGCATTTTGCTTTATGGGATTTAGGTTTACAATTGATAATATTTTACGCAGAAACACACTATTTGAGAGAGGATGAAGGAGGCAATTTGGAAAGACACTATTATCACTGATCAAAGTACATGTTATTGCTTGAAGTAAAAACTGGTCAGGAAAAATAAAATAATGATTTTTACCTGTGCAAGCCATATAATGTATAAAAATTACAGTGGTGACTACAGCTGAAGAGCAGTTGTAAAGCAGACCAGTTACCTTTAGTGAGAATTGAATTTCTATCTGGCAGCTTCAACTGCCAGCATCATTACTCTTCTCCGACAAAGATCTGCAAGAGCATTTGTTTCTCTTTATAACACTGTTTTAGTCCCAAATTAGCCAGCAAAAGGCATCCACTTGTACAATATGACAGAGGTTTCCTCTAGTTTCAAAAGAGCAATGTATACAGTAGCATTTGGCAAAATTATATTGTTTTCCTTTTAATACAATCCTTTAAGTGCTTATCGACCATGTGAAATTAACCACAGCTTTGCATAAACAAGAGATTGAAATTTTATTTTTCCATTTTCTTTATATAAAATAACTTCTGACTTTAAATAACAATAACATATTTTCAAACTCATTTAATTCAATTTACAGGTGCAGGGGATTGTAGTCTATCTCAGCCAGATTGTGTTTATAACAGGAATCAGGCCTGGACGGGGTGCCAGTCCATTGCAGGGCTCTCTGTACTTAAATGTGATTCAGTGTATAAGATAAGCATTTTTATTTATGACAATGCCACCCACTTGAAAGGTAGACCTCCACTTGCTTATGAATTTATAACCCACATTTTTATAAAGTTATGGAGAGTCATCGACCATCCCTGCAGGAATCCACCATGGAAGTGGTAGTGGTTCAATACACTCAAATTCACTTTCATTCTTAAGGGACCATTTTAGAACTGTCAATTAACCTAATATGTATTCTCTGGGATGTGAGGGAAAACCAGAATACACAGGAAAAAGCCACATGAATGTGAAGAGAACATTTAGAATTGTTCAGGAGTTGAATTATGGTTCCTTAAGTCATGCCATAGGAATATCCGTCACTCCTCCATAGTGCCGCCTATAATTTTAATGTATAAATGAAATTAACGGTTCCACAATGTTGGTAGTGTTATGGGTTATTATGGATGTTTTCAACTCTAGAGTAATTGTTAATCTACCTAATTACTGTAAATGTCATTTGAGAATTTTGAGACCTTCCTTTCACACTGATTTTGTAAATCTGCTTATTGCAATAAGGCAGCACAGTGTTGCAATGGTATCCCTGCTGCCTCACAGTAAGGAGACCAGGCTTTACGTCCTGGGTCCTCCCTGCATTGAGTCTGAATGTTCTCCCAATGTATGTATGGGTTTCCTCTGGGTGCTCTGGTTTCCTTACAACAGTCCAAAGACATGCAAGTTAGGTGAATTGGCAATCTTAAACTGGCCCTAGTGTGTGCTTGGTGTAAATGTGTGAGTGTGGGTGTGTGTTTGTCCTACAATGAACTGGCATCCTGTCTAGGGTTTGCTCCTGCCTTGCGCCCTATGCTAGCTGGGATAGGCTCCAGCATACCCCTGTGACACTGTTTAGGACTGAGTGGGTTAGACACTGACTGACTGGCTTATTGCAATACAGGATATGATACAAGATTGGTTGTAGTCTACCCCTGTAGCATCAGGCAGAGTGCCAATCTGTCCATTTCCAGACTTCCAAAACATACAAACAGTGACTGGATTGAGATTTAAACCCAGGGAGCTATGTAAAAAGTGCCATCTAATTCTTGCATCACTATTCTGAATTCTGTTTGTCCATCCATCTATTTTACAGCCTTTCTTCATTCTTAATTTATCTATCGATGTATAGCTCCCCATCTATCTATCTATCTATCTATCTATCTATCTATCTATCTATCTATCTATCTATCTATCTATCTATCTATCTATCTATCTATCTATCTATCTATCTATCTATCTATCTATCTATCTATCTCAGCAATGCTCCTGAATATATAAGACTTTCCACAGAAAAAGAAAACAAAACTGCATCTGTTTGCTCCATCATATTATGGTTGTAAATAAAATGTGATGCTACAGGTAAGAGAGAGAAAGAGAAAATACTAAATGTAATTACCATGTACTCAGTGCATTAAAGTCACCTAATGTAGCTTTTCTCTTTAGAATATACTGTATGGCTGTTTGAAGCAACCTGCCAGAAAATGACTGATCACTTTAACACGATCAGCAAAGCAAAGAGTAAGTCTCGGCCTTCTGAGACTCTTAGAAAAATAAGCTGTTCTGCCAATGTTGTTTTAAAACAGTTATATATTGATTCCCAAAATACCATTTTAAGTAAATAAAACCATGGAGCAGCAGTCTCCTTTAAGTTAAGCTAGCAAGAGTACAACTGTCATGTACTTTATGTGCACTTTGTCAGCATAAGGCTTGGAGCATCTGCTGGACTTGAGAAATCTAGAAACAATTTCTGCAAATGTAGCTGAAATCTCAGCATTAATAAAATAGTGTATAAACAGCTTTCAACTTACATAACAAAGCACTCTCAAATCCACGTAATCCAATCCAGGGTCTCAGGGTTGAAGGCTAAGCTGCCACCATTGGGCACATGTCCGGAATTACCCCTGGATGATGACTCAGTCCAGTGCAGGGAGAACTTGAGTACACACCCACACTCACAGCCACACCGGGTCATTTTACAATCAGCAATTAGCCATACAGCTATGGGGATTGAGGAAAACTGAAGGGCTTGGTAAAAAACATTCAGACATGGTAAGAACATGCACCCTCCACACAGATCATAGCCGGCATGCTACTGTGCTGCCATAACACTTACGTCTGACTTTAACTTCCATAGCAGTGTGTAGTGGTAGGATATTACTGTATCTATTGTAACAAATGCTGATTTTGATATGCAGAGTTTTTTTATTGAATGTCTACACCTAAACATATTTTTGTCTTTGAAGCATAGTTTACTCCTGTTCTGTTGCTCCTGTGTGATTTGGACATAGTCTATACTGCTTATAGTTTTGATTTTATAATTTGATTTATATATTTTGAAACTGTGAATTAAAAAAATAAAAAGAATTTAGTATAGAGAATCTCAGTGTATTCTACCTAAATTTTAACATAAAAGTAGATTTGATTGTGTAAGAGCAAATGTGCTGCATTTTGCATCTCCCCATAAAGGCAGGCTACATGAAAACTGCACTCTCAGCATATTCTCTCTTATTTGCAGTATACGCTGACCATATTTTTGTGGATAACTTTATGCAGCTTATTTTTAAATGCAATCTCTGCGT
Source organism: Erpetoichthys calabaricus (assembly GCF_900747795.2). Lineage (NCBI taxonomy): Eukaryota > Metazoa > Chordata > Cladistia > Polypteriformes > Polypteridae > Erpetoichthys > Erpetoichthys calabaricus. Next base: position 233,172,356 of record NC_041397.2, on the reverse strand, counting down.
CTCTATAGTCAATACACATGTGTCTCTCAGACATTTCTTCAGATTTAAAGAAAAATAAAACTGGATACAAAAAATCCCATATTAGATGTCCCAGGAGTGTGATGACAAAAAAGCAGTTGATTTCTAAGGTTTCATATCAGGAATATTATTTCTGACTAATTCTTCGGCACAGATGCCTCTTCTTACAAATACTGCATAGTGAGCAAAAATATATAGCTCACCAGGGAAAGTATTGCATTATCTTTGACCAACTGCAAGTAAGCACTGTTAATTGCCTTTAAGATAAATGGTTCAAATAAACACTGCATTAACCCTTTCACATTCTTCCACAGCCACAATGTGTAATGCGCCCGCGAAGTAGTGATTATTTTGATTTCACATGTGCATAGTTTCTTCCTTCTATTTATTTTTTTACATACGTTTTAGAAACATGTAGTTCTTGAATTGGAAAATAACATTTTTACAAATTTTGAATGAATACTTTATTTTTTAACAAACAATTATTTATTTAATTTAGACTTTTCCATTGTGAAAATCATCATCATTCTCTTTGCATGGTCATTATTTTAGCACATAGCTATCATTGACACTGTTAACAGTGTCCTTAATAGTTTTAGCCATTATGATTGGCTGCTAGTATGTCTTTCTTGATATTTTTCTCTTCTCTGGGTATTGTGTCGGCTCTTAATATTATTGCCATTTTGATGAGGATATCCTAGCTGATCTTGGAACAGAACCTTGGGGACAATGCCAGTGGTAAATCCAGTATTATACCTTCTCCTGCATCCTGGTGCCTTGTGCATTGTCGACTGTCTAAAACAAGACTGAGTGGCTAGCTGACCTAGAGCTGTTGAAACCAAGGACTAGAATTTTGTTTTATTTTTCTTTTTTAAATTAAAATAGAATCTGAAATAGACAATTTAAAAATGTTATACTATCTTGTCCTCACAGGTGGCGCAGTGGTAGTGCTGCTGCTTTGCAGTAAGGAGACTGTTGAAGACTGTGGGCTCACTTCCCGGTTCCTCCCTGTATGGGTAGCGCTTTGAGTACTGAGAAAAGCGTTATATAAATGTAATGAATTATTATTATTATTATCTTTTGTGTGTTGTGACAGGGCCACTCTTATTTGCTACTGTAAGTTGAAACAAAACCACACTCTATCAAAACTATAGGTTTCATTTAAATAAAGCTAACACCGGTAAAGATACAAATGTAGTAATTGTATCCAAGTAACAGACACAAAGTAAGCTCCCAGCTACCCCAACCCACCGAGGAACACAGCAAACACTATAGGCAAGAAAAAAACAAGAAAAACCAGGGGAAAAAAAACTCCTCACAGTCATCCCCAAGCATCTTGCCACACCACCATTCTATCAGGTTGACACTGTACTACAAACTTCAAGTCCAATTCTCTCTGGTCAGGAATGGATTTTAAACTCTCCTTTTCACTTTCAGGCTAACTCCCTGAACAGCTTTGGAAGTCAGGAATGTATCCAATCTGGCAGAGCTCCCTCTGACAGCCTGAGGTCTTCTTGCATCTTTGAGCTTCAAGATAAAGCCTAAGATGTATGCTATAAATTACCTGCCATTGGAGTTTACAGAGCAAGGCTAGCCATTAGAGAACTCCAAACAGATCCTCCAGTTCATCTGGTATTTTTTTCTTGGCTGTTTATCCTTCATATAACAAGTAAGACTGAACTCTGATGACTGATGGCACCATTACCATCACCAAGGATCCACCTAAACAAATAAGGATGGCATGTACATATTTAGCTTTTTCGTTTTGTTTGACATTAACTGGCCTCATTAGAAAAAAATGCACATTCCAAGAATATGCTGAATAAAACTGCAATACAAATATAACACCAGGAAGTAGCTGGGTTGCTCAAGAATGGTAGAGCCTGACTTGGCTTAAGAGTAACACCAAAGATGTGGTCTAAAGCCACAAAGGAGGAACAAAAACAGATGGTGATCTCTGAAGTTGCCAAGATGGAAGAAGACAGATATAAATCAATGACAGCAAGGGAGCTAGACATATTGGGAAGCTGTGTCTAACAAGATCATAGCATGGAAGATCCCACACGGAAGACTAGGCTACTTTATCAGGTCCACATATGACACTCTCATAAGTCTGAGCAATGTACACGTCTAGTATGGCTCAGAAATAAACTGCAAACTAGGAAATGCATAGAACCCAAATTTAATGGTGGGCGTCATGACTGCTTTCCTTGGAAGCTCACAGAGGTATTGGAGGAACACAGGTTGGAAAAGAACAGCATCAGTACTGTAACATCAAACTGGCAGGTCCAATTCATCAGGCAAGGTGAAGGGGCACTGAATATTACCCAGTGGTCCAGACCAACACCTGGAAATTAATAGAACCTCAGAGCCAATCTGGACAACACAATCTATCCTTCCTAGAATGGTGATCAAGGCAGAGCTGACTGTTCCGTGTGAAGAAGGAATGGAGGTAGCCTTTGAGAGGAAGATTGAGAAATACAAGGAGTTGGCAGAGGCATGCATGCTAACAGGGTGGAAAACAGCAATCTATGCTGTTAAAGTCAGTTCTAGGGGTTTGATTAAAACGTTCACCCAACAATTACTGAAAGCTGTCAGAATTACTGGTTGCAGGCAAAAGAAAGTGATCAAGTAATTGGCAGAGTTTCTGTCTTTGAATTAGAAGGAATAATGTAAAATGGGTAGAGCCACGATCTTAGGGCCGGCAGTAGAGAGTGCTAGGGCGACGTCCCTACTGCTGCCTCACCATCCTGACATGATGGGATTAAAGGGTCAAAACATAAGGGAAGAGTGGCTCCCGGTTGATGACCCTGTAGCTGGATCAGTGGCACTGGAAGAGGTGCATCTGGCAGTAATGCAAATAATTACATACCTGTGCTTCCATCTTTATAAAAATATTTCACATAAGTAATAATAATTTAATATTTAACCTTATAAAAGAAATACTGTAAATATTAACTCAATTAGACTACCACAAGAAGAAATGCTTTAGATAAGGAAAAGATGATCAGATGGATTTTTTTTTCATTATCTGCTTTTTGACAATAATTAATATGGTTGGATCTATAAAATTAAGGGGATTTGAGAATTGTGTGTTGTGTAATGGAATTTTATTTGTGTTTTGGCATTACTGATTTCTTGTCTGGATGAAAAGACAAAAAATTCCAATTGGTATCATTACAATTCCGTATTGTCGCACCACAGAAAATGTCTGCCTCAGTGAGGGTAGACCAAAGATGTGCAACTGCCAGCATGTCTCCTGCTCTAGGAAAGCTCTCCAGCCCTGGCTAATCTTTTTGTTACACACTCTGCAAATTCCTGTATTTACGTCACTCATGCTGACCACTCCTGCATTTTTCTGTGTACAGCTTTTCTCTCTCCAAACAGCTGCTATATGAACTTTTCAAGCTTGTTTTTCAGAAATACAGATCAAAACAATTAGCTAACTCTCAGTCCAATACAGTAGGCTATAGTTAAAGATACATTAAAATGAACTGAGTTTTTTCATTGGTTTTAATAAAGATTTCGAAAAATATAATAATTAGACTGTCGAATGTTTTCACATCATTTCCAAACAGTAAATATGCATGGCTATGAAAAAACAGTTGGTAGAAAAGGGGTCAAATCACAAAGAAATGGAGAGGCTGAGCAGGCATGAATCTTTAAATTTCAGACAGTTATAAATAAGATAAAGTGTTCTTTCAAAGGGTGTAGCCCAAGTGACAACTTTAACCTTTTCATGAAAGGTGACTGTTAACTCAAAACTGCTACATGGTGATTCTCTTTGAATTAAAACATTTTAAGGCTATATGTCACGTTATGCAACTTTTCCAGTGATTTTTACATAATCTTAGTGAGTAAAAGTCAGTTGGCAGCACACTCCAGTGAAGTCAGTCACCTAATGTCACATACCCAATAACTCGTTCCAACTAGTCCATGATTCGCAGAATTTTGTGTTTAGTTGTACTGGAGGGCTGTGTGTGCATGAGAGCTGACAACCAATGAATACTCATCTGGAAGTTCAACAACTATAATGTAGCAATGAAGAATAAGACACATGGGGTTTTAGACCTTACAAACAGAAGGGAAGCTTGTCTGTCTGTGATTTTGTGTTTTACAGAATGGAAGAAAGAACAAAAGGGAAGACGTTGTGGCTGAACTTGTTGTAGCTGCTAACTCTTTGTACAGAACAGACACCGTCACGCAGCACACAATTAGCTGTCACAAAAAGGGGTGAGCACAATTGTGCTGGAAGGTCGGCACTCAGTCAGAAAATATGACACGGGTAGCAATTTTGTTGTCTAAATTGGAAAAGTCCGGCAATGACATCAGCAACTGTGATTGCCAAATATGACATATCCCATGACTAGAAGCTGTGTAATGTGACATCAGCTTTAGAAACCTAAACCTGAACCATCAATCATGTCCAAGGTGGAGAGAGGAAGAGTACAATATCTAGACTCTAACCATTTATTCTCTGCTTTGATTGCTAGATGTTCTTTTTACATCTTTTTCAACATGGGTGTATCTTGACTAACAGAATGTGGTATAAACAGTATTATGTTACACTTTCCCATTGTTCTGTAGACAAGCTGTATGGTAACTGGTTTCTTTTCCACACATTTCTGAGCCTTAGGTTTGGGTCAGAGTGCTACTCCAAGGATGCATTTATTGCATTGTCAGCTAATGTGATACTAGCAGAGCCAAGTTGAGCTAGTGGTAGAACTAAAATACAAGGCATACATTGTTTGAGTATTTAATGCAATGTCCAGTAAAAAAGAGTGCAATGGAAGCAGGAGTAGACCTGACAGAAACAGGGTTGAATGGCATCAGTGACACAAAAATATACAGAGTGTTGAAGCATCAAGTGTATTCCTGTTCTAGTGATGGGTAAAGGGAAGGGGCGTTCAAAGTAAAGAGATCAAAGTATACATTTCTTGAAAAAGAAAACTACAAAGATCAGCCATTTTAAGTTGTGTTATAATGAATGAAAACCAACACACACAGCAAGCAATGGCCTCATGATTTCATATACTTTATTAATCCCTGAGAGAAAATGGTCCTTTCACATGACCTTTAGGGATCAGAGTCAGCCATTGTACAGCACCCCGGAGCAATTTTCAGCTTAAGGGCCTTGCTTAATGGTCCAATGAGGTGGGATCTCTTTTTTGGCAGTAATGGAACTTGAAGCAGTAGCCTTCCAGATACCTGTGCAGATCCTTAGCCTTCATCTGCACCCTTTTACATGAGTCAATAATATCTTTGTTTAATTTGCAGCCATCTGTTGTTTTGTGCAGTACTAATAAAATTCACCTATGCTTGTAAAAAATGGTCTAAACAAAGAGTAACAGAAGACCACTTCATGAGGCGATGTCTATTCAACTAGTTTAACTGGATTGATTTCTGAACTTTTGGCATATTAGACACCGAACAGATTTATTTTCCGTTCTGTGTTAAAGAGCAAACACATACCATCCAGTCTTTGGATCAGAACTGATTTATATATTTGTATATAAATCTAATTTCTGAAAAATTAACATCAGAATGAGCCATTCATGACAATGCTTATGTTGGCTTTTAAAAGGTAAAATAGGGTGACATCTAAAGAGACAAAAGATACCTGAATCAATTGTTAATATATTGTTGGTGAAGGTGTGGGAAGGCAAAAGTAAATTATGTTATTGAGATAAAATTGAATTTGAAGAAATAATTGCAGAAATGGCAAAAAGAGCTATAGTGGACCAATGAAAAAATATAAGCCTTAAGGGTAAGAAACATACTGTACATTCTCTAGCTTCAGATTTACCATATTAATTTACGCAGATAGTGAACTGTTTAATGGATGGATGAGAAAAGTCTGAATTGTGTTTTTGTGTAAATGTAGTCTTAAAAGGCTAAAAGGGGCAGGTCTGTTTGCTTAATATGCCACCTTCAATCTTCATTACATTAAAACTCCAATTTAGAATATTGAATAGTGGGTAGTATTTTTATCAATCAATTAATTTATCGGTTAATCAATATTTATTTAATGCATTACCTTTCCAAGTGAGAAGTAGTAAACCTTCCTCACAATGTGTAGAGCATTATAGTACAAGAGCTATTATAAACGTCTTAGAAAAACTGATTTTGTATTCATCACTTCCTCAAGAATTTGTAGGATGGACCTCCTGAAAACACAATCACAGCTAAATAATTAAACACCAGTTTAAAACTTTTCACATCAGGGTATAAATACCAGGCAAGGTCACCGTGTGGAGATTGTACGTTATTGTGGGTTTTCCGTGGGCACTGCAGTTTCCTCCATTCCAAAAAAGTGTGTGTAAATTGAAATGGCAATTTCAGATTAACTCTGTGTGAGTGCATGTGCCCTTTGATGGACTGGTATCCCATCAGAGGTTGATTGTTGCTTTGCACCTAGTACCACTGGGAATGGCTACAGCTCCCTGTAACAGAGTTGGGTTTGGAAAATGAGTAGAACATTTTATGTTAAAAATAACAATAAAGTTATTTTGCAATTTATTCATTTTCTTTGTTAGTTTTCCAGTCAGTGCAGATGTGAAGAAATGTCCTGCTCTTATTATATCCACTTTCTCTACCAAAGTCTTTACCTTCCTAGCCTACCTGTGGACTGACTCACTCACACTAGAACTGGGAACATGATTAGGCTACATACTTAATAAAAACTGCAGGTAACTGAATCACAGAGAGCACTTCAGAGTAAAATTAAATACAAAAATACATGCAAGCTGAGAGTGGACAGGATGCTCAGAAATGTGGGGATGTGGCAAGTTATTATTTATTTATTTTTAACAAATTTACAAGCATGTGAAAACATGACAAGAGAGGGATGAATGTATTACTGTATACATATTATAAATAAGATCAAGATGATTGATTTGTTGGCATTAGTTGTTGCAGGCAGCAATTAAGCAGTAAACATTTTGATTTGTACATAAGGGCAAAACACGTGTCATGTACTCTTTGTATTATTTGGCAGATAATGTATAACATTTCTACGATCTGCTTCTCACAACTAAAAGGACGTGGCGGATGTTTGCTGACTGGCTGACCAACCACAAGCATTACCAGATTGCGATTCAGGCCTAAGAATGTAATACTTTGATCTTCACCCTGTCAAATAAGCAAACCAGTTTATGTTTGTTCTTATACTTTTAAATGTCCTTAAATGATAATTTATACATTAGTTAATGTATTTTGTATTAGACAGACGTATTGGGAAGACAATACAAATAAGGACTAAAAGCACCAATTTCATTGCTCTAATTGTCTAGGGATTAGCTGGTTCATTCTTAAACAAACATATTCTGTACATTTTTTGATAAAAAAATCTTTTTCCTATTTTCACAAAAGTAATAGTATTTCATAGACTAGTAAAAGTTGATCTAACATCAACTGACAAAAACTACAAATTATTTATTATTAATGATAATTTTACATTTACTATATGTGTATAGATTGTAACAGATAGCCTGGCCACAGACAGATACGACACCGCAATGTCCAAAACACACGTTTAATTTACACTATTTGCATCAGTGGTTCCAGCGACTCACGCACGGCTCCTCAGTCCTTTGTCTCTCTACTGCCACCTCCACTCCTCTCTCGCAAGCTCCGTCTTCTTCCTCCCGACTCCGGCTCCTTGAAGGGAGTGAGGCGGCCCCTTTTATCACGTCCTGGATGTGCTCCAGGTGCTCGGTGATGGTCTTCCAGCAGCACAGCCTGGTGTGGTGGAAGTGCTGCCCTTGCACCCGGAAGCACTCTGGTCATACACAGTTCCTGGAGCGGCAGCACTTCCTGCTGTGGCGGAAGTGCTGTCCTCCAGGGCTCAGGAACCATCCAGGCACCCCCTGGGTTTGGTCACAGACCCCCAAAGGGTTCCCAGCTCTGTATCCGTGCTCCTTGGTGGAAATCAGGGGGGCTACCCTCTTGCGCCCAGGGAAGATATTTCACCTTTCCTGGTCCTTCCCTGATCCAGGCGTCCTGATGGGGCAATGTCCCTGGTCATCTGCCACAACATGTATTTCTATGTCAGTATAAATGTTACTTATTTTTAGTAAAAATAAAACATTGAAAGATTTTTTAAAATTGTATTTGCTGATCCTTGCAATTTTGATAAATTTTTGACTTGTTGATACCATCCATCCATTATCCAACCCACTATATCCTAACTACAGGGTCACGGGGGTCTGCTGTTGATACCACAGTACTGAAATGTTTTATCATAAATCTGTTATTAAGGAAATAAATATGATGTTTTGGTTCAAACTGAGTTGTTTATGCCGTTAATTTCTGTTGCAAGGATCAAAGTAAATTGTTCAATAAACTATTCCTTATCTCACATTGCTTTCTTCAGCAGGGCGCAGACCTGGTCATGTTGAAGCCCAGTGCACATTAATGTATCGATTACCCATTTACACACCTGTATAATGCGTGAGTAGTTGCAGCTCTACAGTAGATGAGGCACTGCAAAAACCTCTGCATCTAACAAATAAAGGTTTATAAACATGTGCAAACCGGTATAATGCATGAAGAGTTCCAACTTTAGATTGGGTACTGCAAATACATTAACATCTAATGAATAAATGATTTAAAAATACAGTAAGTGTGAAAACCAGGAAAAATTCTTCTAGTGTTAGAAGCAGGGCAGATAATGAAATAACCAGTTTTACAGACTGTACAGCTCATGAACAACACACTCGTATATGATAAATAAAACATTTGAAACAATTATTTGAAGATATTTGGCACCAATCAGCTAGACATTAATAAATGCAGTCTCAACATGAGTAATGTGCTAACCAATAGTAAAAATGCCTTACTAGCCATTTTTTAAATCATTTGTAAATGTTTAAAAGTACATTACCTAATGTATGAATTATCATTTAATGACATTTATAACTATTTGAGTGAACATGAGCTCATGATTTCTTAAACACTACATAATGTTTGTTAATGATTTATTAATGAAAGTAATTATAAAGTGTTACCATATTTTATATATATATATACATACTGTATATATCTTCTTATATAATACTAGCGCTACCATGCCTGTCCATTTGTTTGTCCAGGATTTTAAATTGCCTGTAGCTCGCAAACCGTTTCATCTATTGACCTGAAATTCGGTACACATATACTACGTGTAGTCTACTATCCGCTTTCGGGGTGATGACTGACCTCCAAGGTTATTCCTCTTTTTATTTTTATTTTTTTTATTGTAGAATCAACTCTCGAAAGTGGGCGGCCATGCGGTGCATGCTTACGGGTGCCGTTCTCATTCCCTACCACCTTCGCTGTCACTTCCCCTACCTCTTCATATCTTAAATCTTTCTTGAGGCAGATTGAAGACTTAAATGCCAGCTTAAGGGAAAAATTAAGGAAAACGTATTGCAACACAAACACTGACTTAATCAGTTTTAACGTGAAAAGATGCCGATGAAAGAAGGGAAGAAGCGGGCCGCTAGGGTAGAGAAAAGAAGAGCTGCTCAGGAAGCAGCAAGCGCATCAACCTCTGAGCAAACGAATGCTAAACATACAGAGAAAAGAGGATGAATACTATGAATGCTCAAGTCAAGTGTATTCACTGCACATTATTGTGCAGTGCGCCGTTACTGGTATACTGTATATATATATATATATATATATATATATATATATATATATATATATATATATATATATATATATATATATATAGGGGTAGGCAAAAGTAGGTTTACAGTTGTTCGCAGTTTATGCAGGTTATGATCATTACAATTGCTTTATTAAATTTAACTGAAAAGAATGTCACTTTGGTAAAATCTCGTAAGTGCCAGCCTTCATTATTTACACATTCTTGTAGTCTACTTACTAAGATATGAAATAATATCAATAATAATAATGATAAGAAGAAGACAAATAATACAAATAAATACAATAATTATTAAATAAATAATAATACAAGAAAACCTACTTTTGCTCACCCCTGTGTATATGTTACATATACATATATATATATATATACCTATACATATATATATATATATATATATATATATCTGCGGTGAGTTGGCACCCTGCCCAGGATTGTTTCCTGCCTTGTGCCCTGTGTTGGCTGGGATTGGCTCCGGCAGACCCCCGTGACCCTGTGTTCGGATTCAGCGGGTTGGAAAATGGATGGATGGATGGATATATATATATATATATATATATATATATATATATATACCTATACATATATATATATATATATATATATATACATATACATATATATACATATTCATATATATATATATATACAGTATATATACATATATATATACTGTATATATAAATATATATGAAATATATTCTATTATGCTATCATAACAGCATAATAACAGAATTAGCAGCACTGTTATACTAAATAAATCATAACAATTCTTCTCTGATGTAAAAGAAGGCTTAAAGAATAATATTATAATGGAGGAAACTCAAAGTGTTATGCACATGAAAAACAGACAGCTGAACACCTAGCGCTGTCTCTGGAGGAATCCCTTCTGTTAGATGATACAACGTAAATTGTTTAGCCCCAATGTAACCTATTCAAGTGCAGCCATGCAAGCATGATACAGTAGGAAGCACCAAAAGAGACCTGCCAATCACACAACAAACACATTGATGTCAGAAACATGCACTGCAGGAACAATGGGGCACAATGGCCTCAAAAGCAGAGCAGGCAAATATTGATTGCAAACTTTTTTGTGCGTCTAAGAGCTTATTGTGGAGTAACATGCTGCTTGTCAGAGTGTTGAGAATGTGAACCAGTACTCGAGGCAAAGTGAAAGCAATCTAGAGTGGGAAACAGCCACTAATGTCAATCTGTGTCAAGTACTCCTCTGATCTTGCCAGCTTCAGTGTTGTGGCTTTCATAGTTTAAACATTTGCAAAGTGTCTCATTCTGGCAATTCCATTGTCCAGCATTGAAAAAGAGAGAACAAGAATGTCCCCAAAGGCATGAAGAAAGATCAAGGTAAAATGTTTAGTGACAAATGGCAGAAAATTACAGAAATATGAATGGGAATACATCGAATGTGATTACATTCAATACATGAAATATGATTACATTGAAAATATTTGACTTGGCTGCAACATATCTGATATGTCCTATATAAAGCATTCTGTTGCATTCTACCATTGTTAATTTCTATCTAAAACTGACACTATAATATACTTTTTCAGACTAAAAGTAGGCAAACTTTGACCTAGCTGCATTTTTTAATTAAATTAGTTAAAACATTACCTTGTCATATGTATTTTAAACAGGAAATGCATAGTTACATTAGGGATTAAATAACAGATCCAATTTTTTGATTTGGTGATCAGTGTTGTACATAAGTTGAAATTGTTTGTTCCAATTTTACAGTATTGTTTTTATATTTAGCACTTAATCTGTAGTTTAACATAAGTTGTAATGAATTTACATAAGGCAGAGTCTAAGTACTTTAGCAAAACCAACTTTATACAGCATGAAACAGGAACAGCACTGTTATTTATTGTAGCGGGATCTACCACTCTCCTATACACAGTCACAGCAATCAGGCAGGGTCATGGCCAGGTTAATGGCCAAGTAATACTGTTCAGGGCATTTATAATATTCCTTGCATCACCCATCGACGGCAAGCGATTATACCACAACCACCATCGGCTCAGATCTGCTTCAGCTGCGAGCCGCTTCTTTGTTGGAAACCTGTGGTTGCCCAGGCAACTGATAAACTGTCTTCCATAGACGTGACGATCACGCGTCGGGACGCTTTTCGGCAGGTCGTCCCGTTGGGGGAAGTTCCAAACGAGTTTAAAATCTTACAATATACATAGTTTTTAATTGTACAAGCATATGAACATAACATAACAACATTATCTAACTCAATAAAGTCACGGGTAACCACAGCCAATCTCAACAGAATTGGGCTCAAGCCAGGAACTAGCTATCGACATGGTTCCATGTGCCATGACAGGCTCTCCATCACTCATACCCCGCCTTTTTGCACAGTGCTACTACTACTACTCTCCACTTGATCTTAGACAGTTCAAGCACACTGTGACACTTTCAACAGGGTCTATGGTGTAAAATGAAATGGCAGAGAAAACCTAGATGATTTCAGAGAGCATATGCCAACAATGATGAACCTCGGTGGAGCAGCAGTGTTAACCTCTGTATCATCATACATAACCGCACAATGTGATATCCATCCATCTTCTCAAACCACTTATCCAGGGTAGCTGAATCATATCCTAGCAAGCATTGGGTGCAAGGCAGGAATAATCCTGGACAGGGCATTATATTATATTATATTATATTATATTATATTATATTATATTATATTATATTATATTATATTATATTATATTATATTATAGTATATTATATAACCTACTCATCAAGTTCAGAGGAACCATGTGCCTATCCCGGTAGCCCTGGGCACAAAAGAGAAACTAGATCTGAATGAGGTTTAAGTCTATTACAGGGCACACTCATTCACATATAAACACACTTACTCACACCTGGCTAATTTAGAAATGCCAATATCTTTGACATATGGGAGTTTCCAGAACAAAGGCTAGCGAGATGGATATGATAACCAACACAAGCAATACTCAGATTAACAAACAGTACTGCTAACAACTGTTCCTTTATGTTGGACTTAATAGCTATATAAAACGTCAAAATGTCTGGCATAAGTCCATGTCCAAAATAATGTTACCCGGCATCCACAAGAGGAATGAAATGTCCAATGACAAAAGGCAACAAGAACCACAAAAAAGATGCATAAGCAAAGATGTAAGCAAGAATGTCCAATGAGCAAAGGCAACAAGAAAGGGGGGCATAAGGGCTAGAATATCTGATGAACAGAGGTGCTTAAATGCATGGCATGATGAAAACAAACAGACTTACCATTGTACATAATATAATAATATAATATAATAACTTTTATATTATAATCATTTTTGGTTGCATTTATTCATATTTTCATTTTAGCTACATTATGTTTTATGATTTTTACAATTCTAGAAACACCATCTCTGGCAACCATTCTACTGAGAAAAGTAAATACCTGACGAGTAACTAATATTATTTTGTGTCCAGGGGTGACTCTAAGTTGCCCCTTCGGTGTGTGCCCAAGTGTTCCCAACACCTGAAGTCTCACTAAATGGGGTTAGTTTCTGCCTCTTCCCTAACAAGCTTTTGATTTTGCATGAAACTCTGAACTAAGCTGTTCTAGTCTGATAAGAAACTGGCAAATATACTCTTATGAAATGTTATTAAAATGAATGACAAGATAAACAGACCAACTGACTGGCATGGAAAACAAGACCTGGATGAGTTCCAAGGCCATTAACAGGGCATACTCGTTCATACCTGGCCAATTGGCTTAATACAAATTGCTCTTAAAAGGTGGATTTTTGGAGAAATGCTGGTTCTCAAGATACCTTGCATGTTTAGAAGTATACACAAATTTAAATAAAATGCATGTGGTCTTATTAAAAAAAAACAAAACAATTTAAGTATGTTCCTACATAACATGACATACTAAAACCCATAGCATCTAGCAAAGGCAGGAAACTAACTAATGTAAATATTGAACGCTTTATTATAAAGCTTAGCAACCATCTAGTTGATCACCTAGTATTCAACATGTTGAACAAACCGTCTCTCATTCTTTCCCTAAAACATCCTTCAGAATCTACACCAAGGAATAAAAATGTATTATCAAAACCAGCCTTTTTAACAATACAGATTGCACATCTTAAATATTATTTTGGGCTCAGACGGAGTAAACCTTTAAATGTATGTTTTATACAGTATAGTTTGTATTCCAGCACGACTTGGTAGTTTAAATGTTCAACAAAAAAATTATCATAGCTAATGGTTGTGAGAAGAAAAGCTTTCAACAAGCCTTACAAGAAATGGATGGCCCAGTTTAGGAGTAATGAAACTGATAAAAGATAGCTACATTATATAGTGCAGTCTGTTTTCTGTCAAAAAAGGCATGGGAATAATGTTACTTCAAAAAAAAATCCAAAATAACTAGAGAAAAAACTTTCAGTACAAGATTTTGTTCGTACTGGTTAAATTAACCAGCTCTGCTTGAATGGAAATGTAAAAACATATCAGAGGTAAATATTTCTAAATTATAATATGGATATATTTAGAGTCCATGCTGAGAACAACAGGCACAGACACTCCAGTTTTCTTATTCAATCCCTAAAATTAACTTTTTATGTTTATTAGTGACTCTACATTGGCCCACTATGAATGAGTGTGGTGGTGTAAACGAGTGTATTCTGCCCATCAGCTGGTTCTTGTTATGTGTCTTACATATGCTGCTGGGATAGATCATGACAGCCTGCACCCAAAAACTGGATTAAGTGGTTTTAGCAGGCAGTTAAATGGATGGAAGAAAGTCTGCTTTAATTCTTACGAGTCAATGTTTCTGAAATACCACAAAGTGTAATAAAAGAGCATTATTTGCCTGCAGAATGGGATTTACACCATGTATTTTGAAAGCATTCCCAAACATAAAATCCTATTACTTTTAAAGAGTTGACTAACATCATATATATACTTTTCTGCTTGCAATACAAACAGAATCAAGGTTTCTAACCAAAAGCTGTAATGCTGCATGTATGTACTCACAGCTTAGTACAACTTGGCTTTTTATTGCTCCATACCTAGAGTAGATTCTCTAAAAGCAAACAAACAGATTTTCCCAGAATGAATGTTATTGTTAGCTGACCATTAAAACTGTTGCTTTTTAAACAAGTACAAATTTACAAACACACACAAACAAACTAATAAAAAACAACGGAATTAATTGGAACCAAGACAATCAAGCTCTGTTACACCCTGTGATTGGCTGGTTGACTGATAGGTAGGGAATTATGGATGACTCAGAACAAGGACAGGACTATCCATCCATCCATCCATTTTCCAACCCGCTGAATCCGAACACAGGGTCACGGGGGTCTGCTGGAGCCAATCCCAGCCAACACAGGGCACAAGGCAGGACAGGACTATGAAGGATGGAATATGGAGGGATTTGTCCCCAGGACACTCAGACCAGTGGACTAAGAACAAAAATTGCATAAGGAAAATACTTCAAAAATACTATTCAGTTGCCAGTTTTAAATCCCAGCTAAACAGAGTGCAAGCTCTGGGTTCAGTTAAAAACCTTCAATGAACAACATGCTGAATCCCTCAAAAGCTGATTCACTTGAACACTTTTTGAATGACTTATTACAAAAGTAGGTTAAATTAAAGCAAAAAATATGTCAAACTCCATTACATCAGTAGTGAAAAACATCAATAATTTTGTTGAAAGTGGCAGGAAATTTATCATTATTGAGCATTTTTTATTAATGAAATCTATATCTCGGCAAGCGTTGAGTGACAGCAAATTTCCAAAAAGCAAAGTGAAAAAAAATCTTAAAAACAAACAACTGGCAGCAAAGATTTTAAAGACATTTATGGACTGAGATGTTGTATCTAAAAACATGGCCTTCAGGATAAGGGATGCAAGTGAATATAAAATTCATGCATTGATTTTCCGTGAGAAAGAAGTAAGCCTCATGGAGTTCAAATACTTTCTTTAACACATACAAGTTCAAACAATGTATTTAAGAGAATTAAGAAAGCAGAATAAATCACAAAATATATAAAATCCATAAACACATGGAACAAGAAAGGACTGTAATATGTTGTATTTTCTATCTCAATGCATAGCAAAATTGAAATGGCTCTATATTTTAATGTAGTAATTCAAACTTTTTTCTTGTGATACAATTTTGACTATTGTGTGTCTTTGCGACCAGTAATTGTCGTGGAACAGCAGACAATCATCATCCTGTTCCCCTTTGGAGAATCACTGCAGGTCATCATCCTTTGCACTCCTTTGGAGAATCACCATTGTTATCTACGTTGGAAAATCCTGGGGGAAGGACAGGTGTCCCCTTGGAGAATCACCACCAAACATCTTCCAGTAGTTTTTTTTTTCCAATTTGAAGAATAGCCATCAATTGTCATCTGGGGTGTTTAATTCAGCTATGCAAGTGTCAACCCATAGCAAGGCTGTCCACAAACCATCCGTGACCCTTTCTGATTTACTTCAATTGTTATTCGTGAGTCATCGAAACCTGATTATAGACGTCTCTCAATCCAAAATGGTTCATAACCCATACAAGTAATGTATTCTTCCAACTGAACTTTAATTACTCCAGTTGTGCAATTAGAGTTATTATCTTGCTGGGTTACAGCATGGTGGATTGAAGTTAGGTTGTACTGTGCTGCCATCACCTCTCCCGTCATTTTTTATTAATTTTTTACCAGCAAATGAGAATTTAAATTGCCAAACAAAATTATTTGTTTCAAGCAAAGCTCTTTGCATTTCATTTGTTTTTCATCTATGATCTTTCATTAAATGTATCTGCAATTCTAATTTATCTGTCCAATGTCTCAGCTGTGTAAAAACAGCACTTCTAGATCTACAGGCATAAGTGTCTGACTTCCTCCTGTATGTGTCCTGTCTGTTACTGGGAGTCATAGCCATTCTGGGAAGTATCAGCTCTGAACTGGGACACTAGATTTTCAATGAACAAACTTTCAAACTCAGGGCCATTTTAAAGTCTCCAATTAATCTAACGTACACATGCTTATGATGATGGAAGACTCACTGGAAGATTGTGCAAACTGCACAGAGTCAGGACTCAGCAAGTGGCAAGAACACTAAACACTGCACAGTCATGCTAACATATCCAAAACCTGTTCACCAAAAAAATGTCCTGAAGAAGAAGCAATCAGAAAAACTGATTATTATTATCCCGTTTGCTACAATGTATTGCATCAATGTGCCTATTTGTTTGAATGGACATGTTGGTCAGGCAGCAAAAAGTTTGACGCCATGCAGGGGAAATAAAACACCACAAATGACAGAAATCTAATAAAGTTGGCTTATTTGGTCAACCAGCGATTATTAGACACACAAAGCCAAAGCCAAATTAGTAACCATGTTTATTAGTGTGTGGATTCCACCCACACTAATAAAACACTTTTAAACACAACATTGTGAGTGAGATTTACTATGTAAAAGATGGAATAAGATTGGTAAATATGATTGGAGCATTTTTTATAAGAAATTTTAATGTCTAGTCTAAAATATACCTTTTCACAGGTTGTCCTCTCAAATGTAGAACATGCCCTTTCTCACTTAAAACAAACTTCCAGAAAATTTTAAACTTTAAAAAATTCAGTAATGTAAAGATAAACAAAACACTATCAGCATAAAATGATCTAATGGTCCCAGTTGAGGGAACATTGTGCAGAAAGCACATAAATTACCTGAAAAGCTGAATAAGACACATTGATATACAATGCATTAAAAAATAATTAACAATAAACAAAGGAGGTCAAAAATTATCCAAAAATATAAACTGAAATGTTAATATTTGTGGCTGGGGTATGATTTTAGTTTTGAACCCCCCAGCCCCTAAATAATTGATAACAAAATTATCATTCACGCATGCTCTCATCCCTGCCAAAAATTAATTCCTGCATCCTCGTCCAATCAACACTGGGAACAAATCAATGAATCCAAAAACTTAATTATATGTCCAGTACCTTGTTAAAAATACTTCCTTCTCAACAGATTTCAACAAATTCACATTTTTAATTTATAATTTTTCTCAAACACTTCCATTATCAAGTAGTCAAGGCCTATCTAGTGGAAACATATATAGTCATGTAAATACAGTATGCAGTACAAAGTAGTCAATAATATTATAGGCAGGGATTAATTAATATACTGTATACTGCATGGAATATTAAGTCATACAAACCAATCAGATAATGAGACAAACAATATAATTGATGTATTGGCTAATTTTTTACAGCAAATGCACTGGAACATCACAAGTGTAAAAGTAAAGAAAACTAATATGCTGTAGAGAACTGCTGAATATTTTGAAGATATCGAAAAAATAGAAACACTGTGGATGTAAATTGGCAAGAAATTTTGTATTCATAGCTATGATGTATTATTTTTACCACTACGAGGCATCTCGGGACTGCCAAATTCTAAACACAACTGCTCAAACACTAGTTACAGGTTAAAATAACCTTTAATCTATAACAGTACCTTTACCGTCTTTCAGCAAAACACAGTTCTCTTTCCTTTTATCATTCCTTCCTTCTGCTCTCTCCATGGAAGTGTTGTCCTCCACTTCCTAATTCTAACTCCCACTCTGAGTAAGGTAAGGAGGCCACTTTTATCCAGGACCTTCAAAGCAGGGACTACAATTCCCAACATACCCTACTGGTGAATGTATGGTATACTCGTCCAAGAGCGCTGTCACCTAATATATCAGGAGAGTATACAGATTTGGATGGCTGTCCTCACCAATACACTTATTTTATAGTCCTATCTAAGAACAGGAACACCATCCATCCTGGCCAAGACGAGAGTTCAATGCCACCTCCCATTACATATTGTTGAAATAAGTTTATATCCAATCTCCCTCTAGGAGACTGAAGTAAAATTTCACATAAAGAAGAATTAAATGCCACAACCCTTTATTCCATTTTAAAAGGAACAGTGTGTTCTTGTGCAGTAATAATCCCACAAAAACTAGACAAGATTAGATCTAATGAAATGAAAGGCGTTAAAAAGAATGAGTTAAAACCAAAAATCTCAGTTATTAATTTATTTCCCTTACCTGGTTATACAATTACAAATGGTCAAAGTGTATCTGACTTCATCGAGTGTAAAGCTAATCAACTGCGAATGACACATTAGTTCACCGCAGGTCACGCTCACAGAATGCATACACTTTTAAACACTAATTAAACTACCATAAACAAGTTAAGTATGTGGGAGGAAGACTAGGGTACCCAGAGAAGAAAACAGAAACACAGAAATGAGAAGACTGTGCTAACTCCATACAGACAGGGAACAGGCTTAACTGAAACTTATTTAATATTAACAAGTTATCCTAGCTGGCATTGATGTCATTAGAATATCATTGTTTTCCTACTTCTTTAGAATGAATTGCTATAGCTATGGCAAAATACTGTAATTTAGCTTTTGCAATAGAAAGAAAC
The DNA here is from genome assembly GCF_900747795.2 of Erpetoichthys calabaricus. Classification (NCBI taxonomy): domain Eukaryota; kingdom Metazoa; phylum Chordata; class Cladistia; order Polypteriformes; family Polypteridae; genus Erpetoichthys; species Erpetoichthys calabaricus. The sequence goes on along the minus strand of NC_041397.2, from coordinate 233,153,203 downwards.
AACACAAGTGTGGGCGGTTTGTCTTTAATTACAATAGTTAAACAAAGTAAAGAACTGAAAACACATTAAATAAAAAAAGATGCAGCAAATAAAAATAGAGTGAAAAATGTAGGAGTTACAAAAGGTTTTCCAAGTTTCCTTATATAGTTCTCATCATTTCAATTAACTTGCAAGGTTCTGAATTCATAAAATAACACACACAAGGCAGGGCAGTTCTGTCACGGTGTTCTAACCTTTCGTGTAAGGGTTACAAATGAAATTTTGTGAGATGAAATTGGATAAGCTATCTGGAGCAGGGAACTACCACTAACTAATTTGCCAAAACCATGCGACACATTGTGGTTGTGCGTCGCACATTCAAACACTTTGTTGAATGCACAAGCTGAAAGCAGCTGGGAAATAAGAGTAACTAAAATTCCCCGTGTTTGTTTAGCAAGCCACTTAATGAATAAGAAGAGTGGTGCTTTTGCAGGATGGATTTTAAGTGGACCTTTGCAGGTTTAAAGTACAAAAACATTACCTGACTCTCCATCACATATTTGTTTCTTGGGCTACAAAAGAATTTTAAATGTAGCTACACAAGAAAACTAAAGACGTAGACAAATTTGTTGGTACCCTTCCACGAAAAAAGAAGAAACCACAATTGTCTCTGAAATAACTTGAAACTGACAAAAGTAATTGGCAACCATTATTGTTTACTCTGTATTTAATGGAAAACCAGACTGTGCTTTAGTGTTTGATTCAACTAAACACGAATGAAAATGACATGGACAAAAATGATGGGATCCTTAACCTTTAGAGGTAATCACTGCACACAAGCTACTCCTTTAGTGCTCAATAACACTTTTGCACCTGTCAACAGGTAGCCTGGCCCACTCTTCCAGAGCAAACTCCAGCTGTGTCAGGTTTGAAGGGGAACTTCTCCAGATTGCATGTTTCAACTCTTTTCATAGATGTTTGACAGGATTCAAATCAGGGATCGTAGAAGGCCACTTCAGTACAGTCCAGTGTTTTGTTCTTAGTAATTCTTAGGTACTTTTAGCTCTGTGTTTTGGGTCATTATACTGATGGAGGAGCTATGACCTGCAACTGAGACAGAGCTTTCTGACACTGGGCAGTATATTTCACTCCAGAATCTCTTGATAAGCCTTGAGATTTCATTGTTCTCAGTATGGACTCAGGGCGCCCTATGCCAGACACAGCAAAGCAGCCCCAAAATACAACCGAGCCTCCTCCATGTTTCACAATAGGCATGGTGTTCTTTTCTTTGAAAGCTTCATTTTTTCATCGGTTGAAACAGAACTGATACGACTTGCCATAAATCTTCAGTTTTGTCTAATCTGTCCAAAGGACATTCTCTCTGAAGCATTGTGGCTTGTCAATATGCATTTGAGCAAATTACAGTCTTGCTTTTTTAAGTTTTTCTTTCAGCAGTGGAGTCCTCCCGGGTCTTCTTCCATTGAGCCTGCTGTCACTGAAAAGGTGACAGTGCAATCAGACACTGATGTACTTTGACTGTGTAGTTAAGACTGCATCTCTTTGGTAGACAATAAGCCAAGAACAGCTTCCAATCTCTCTATCCTTCTGCCCATTCTGGGGTCCATATTCCGCTTGCGGCCATGTCCAGGGAGACTGGCTATAGTCCCATTGACCTTAAACTTACAGTAATAATATTTGCAACTGCTGTCACAATAACATCAAGGTGCTTGCAGATGGTCTTATCACACAATGATACCAAACAGTAGAGTGACTATTTTACTCCACTTAAACAGGCTGAATGATTGAAGGCATGACTGGAGACATATGCAATACTAATTAAAGAAATTGGCTAGTTTGAAAAATCCTTATAATCCAATTATTTATGATCTTTCTTAGTGGTACCAATAAATGTGCTCAGGCAATTTTAGAATATCTTGGTAGAATAAGTAATACTCTTTCTCTTTTCATTCTTGCTTTGCTTTACTCAATGACATATCAAGGGCATGCAGGTATACAGTGCATCCGGAAAGTATTCACAGCGCATCACTTTTTCCACATTTTGTTATGTTACAGCCTTATTCCAAAATGGATTAAATTCATTTTTTTCCTCAGAATTCTACACACAACACTCCATAAAGACAACGTGAAAAAGTTTACTTGAGGTTTTTGCAAATTTATTAAAAATAAAAAAAAACTGAGAAAGCACATGTACATAAGTATTCACAGCCTTTGCCATGAAGCTCAAAATTGAGCTCAGGTGCATCCTGTTTCCCCGATCATCCTTGAGATGTTTCTGCAGCTTATTTGGAGTCCACCTATGGTAAATTCAGTTGATTGGACATGATTTGGAAAGGCACACACCTGTCTATATAAGGTCCCACAGTTGACAGTTCATGTCAGAGCACAAACCAAGCATGAAGTCAAAGGAATTGTCAGTAGACCTCCGAGACAGGATTGTCTCGAGGCACAAATCTGGGGAAGGTTACAGAAAAATTTGTGCTGCTTTGAAGGTCCCAATGAGCACAGTGGCCTCCATCATCCGTAAGTGGAAGAAGTTCAAAACCACCAGGACTCTTTCTAGAGCTGGCCAGCCATCTAAACTGAGCGATCAGGGGAGAAGGGCCTTAGTCAGGGAGGTGACCAAGAACCCGATGGTCACTCTGTCAGAGCTCCAGAGGTCCTCTGTGGAGAGAGGAGAACCTTCCAGAAGGACAACCATCTCTGCAGCAATCCACCAATCAGGCCTGTATGGTAGAGTGGTCAGACGGAAGCCACTCCTTAGTAAAAGGCACATGGCAGCCCGCCTGGAGTTTGCCAAAAGGCACCTGAAGGACTCAGACCATGAGAAAGAAAATTCTCTGGTCTGATGAGACAAAGATTGAACTCTTTGGTGTGAATGCCAGGCGTCACGTTTAGAGGAAACCAGGCACCGCTCATCACCAGGCCAATACCATCCCTACAGTGAAGCATGGTGGTGGCAGCATCATGCTGTGGGGATGTTTTTCAGCGGCAGGAACTGGGAGACTAGTCAGGATAAAGGGAAAGATGACTGCAGCAATGTACAGAGACATCCTGGATGAAAACCTGCTCCAGAGTGCTCTTGACCTCAGACTGGGGCGACCGTTCATCTTTCAGCAGGACAACGACCCTAAGCACACAGCCAAGATATCAAAGGAGTGGCTTCAGGACAACTCTGTGAATGTCCTTGAGTGGCCCAGCCAGAGCCCAGACTTGAATCCGATTGAACATCTCTGGAGAGATCTTAAAATGGCTGTGCACCGACGCTTTCCCATCCAACCTGATGGAGCTTGAGAGGTGCTACAAAGAGGAATGGGCAAAACTGGCCAAGGATAGGTGTGCCAAGCTTGTGGCATCATATTCAAAAAGACTTGAGGCTGTAATTGCTGCCAAAGGTGCATCGACAAAGTATTGAGCAAAGGCTGTGAATACTTATGTACATGTGATTTTTCAATTTTTTTATTTTTAATAAATTTGCAAAAACCTCAAGTAAACTTTTTTCACGTTGTCATTATGGGGTGTTGTGTGTAGAATTCTGAGGAAAAAAATGAATTTAATCCATTTTGGAATAAGGCTGTAACATAACAAAATGTGGAAAAAGTGATGCGCTGTGAATACTTTCCGGATGCACTGTACGTGGGACAATTGCCCATATAGCACTTTTTCAATGATCTGTAAGGGTACCAACAAATTTGTCCAGATATGTAAACACCACCCTGACCAGGAATAAACAAATAAATATAAATATTAATAAATGTATAATACAAGTGTATATATATATATATATATATATATATATATATATATATATATATATATATATATATATATATATAAATAAATATTTTATAGTGATGGACGATTGTGGGCTTTGCCCGGCCGGGAGGCCGATATACCAGAAGGACTGGGGAAGCAGATGTGCACAGGACACTGCCTTCCCCAGATTGCTAAAGGGCAGCCACCTTGGATTGCTGTGGACCCACGGATTCCCACAGGGCTTCATGTGAGTTGGAGTTTGGGACAGCCCTATTAGGTTCCATGGGCCCGCCAGGAGGAGCTGCAGAGCCCTACTTTGGACTCTCACCACACCTGGGAGTGATTCCTGACCTCACTAACGAGCCACCTGGAGTACTCCACTTCAGCTTGCTGGAAGAGAAGCGGAGGTGGAAGGACTGGGAGAAGGAAGAAAGCAAAAAAGTGTTGTGCTTATTTGACTTATTTGGGCTTTGTACTGCTGTTGTACTGTGCTGCTGTGGGGAGTGAGGGAAAAGTGCACTTGTGCCTAGCATCTGTCTGTGTCAGGGCTGGGGAAATAGTACACCCCTGGTTGCCACAAATATATATATATATGTATATATATATATATATATATATATATATATATATATATATATATATATATATATATATATATATATATACACATATATATATATATATATATTAGGGGGTCCCCCCTGCTCGTTTCTCTCGCCAACCCCACCGGCCTGCACAATGCACCAGCCACTTCGCGTCTCTGCTGCTCACGTTACAAAGAGGGGGGCTGAACACACTCCAAGGAGATGTGGTCACTCCTCCGAAACACTCTCTTAAACGGTGATACAATGGGAATCAAATAGTTTTTTTTTTACCTCCTCTTTGTTCGATCAGCTGCTAGCTTGCTGCTGCTGTTGTGCCGCGTGATCTGCATCTTTCACAGTGCTTCAAACATTTAAAAGCCTGTACAGCAGCTGTCTTACTCTTTGTCTTTTATTTCCGGCCCTGGGTGTGGTTAAATCTTCTGGCACAAAGTCTCGTCTCGCGGTTGTGAGTTCTTGAATAATTTAAAAATGGAATAAGAATCTGAAAATCTAACAACATCACATTAAAGTTTGATAAATTCTGAAAAGAATGATACCAAACATATATGTGTATGTTTTAAAATAAGCCTGATTTAAAGCATGACAAAAAACATGACATAAAAAGTCACATAAAATCATTGTACTTTTAGGCTTAGGATTTTATATATATATAGAGAGAGTAGATATATATCTATACTGCCGAAAAAAATTGAAGGAACACTTTTTAATCAGAGTATAGCATCAAGTCAATGAAACTTCTGGGCTATTGATCTGGTCAGTTAAGTAGCAGAGGGGGTTGTTAATCAGTTTCAGCTGCTTTGGTGTTAATGAAATTAACAACGGGTGCACTAGAGGGGCAACAATGAGACGACCACAAAACAGGAATGGTTTAACAGGTGTAGGCCACTGACTCTTTTCCTTCCTCATCTTTTCTGATGGTTTTTTCACTAGTTTTGCATTTGGCTATGGTCAGTGTCACTACTGGTAACATGAGGCGATACCTGGACCCTACAGAGGTGGCACAGGTAGTCCAACTTATCCGGGATGGCACATCAATACATGCCATTGCCAGAAGGTTGGCTGTGTCTCCCAGCACAGTCTCAAGGACATGGATGAGATTCCAGGAGACAGGCAGTTACTCTAGAAGAGCTGGACAGGACTCCTCATAGAAGGTCCTTAACCCATCAGCAGGACCGGTATCTGCTCCTTTGGGCAAGGAGGAACAGGATGAGCACTGACAGAGCCCTACAGAATGACCCCCCGCAGGCAACTGGTGTGAATGTATCTGACCAAACAATCAGAAATAGACTTCATGAGGGTGGCCTGAGGGCCCGACGTCCTCTAGTGGGCCCTGTGCTCACTGCTTGGCACTGTGGAGCTTGATTGGCATTTGCCATAGAATACCAGAATTGGCAGGTCCACCAATGGCACCCTGTGCTTTTCACAGATGAGAGCAGCTTCACCCTGAGCACATGTGACAGACGTGAAAGGGTCTGGAGAAGCCTGTAACAACGTTCAGCATGAACGGTTTGGTGGTGGGTCAGTGATGGTATGGGGAGGCATATCCATGGAGGGACGCACAGACCTCTACGGGCTAAATAATGGCACCTTGACTGCCATTACGTATTGGAATGAAATCCTTCGACCCATTGTCAGACCCTATGCTAATGCAGTGGGTCCTGGGTTCCTCCTGGTGCACGACAACATCCGGCCTCATGTGGCAAGAGTATGCAGGCAGTTCTTGGAGGATGAAGGAATTGATACCACTGAACTGCCCCCATGCTCGCCTGACCTAAATCCAATAGAACACCTCTAGGACATTATGTTTCGGTCCATCCAATGCCACTAGGTTGTACCTCAGACTGTCTAGGAGCTCAGTGATTCCCTGGTCCAGATCTGGGAAGAGATCCCCCAGGACACAATCCATCACCTCATTAGGAGCATTTCCTGACATTATAAGGCATGTATACAAGCATGTGGGGGCCAAACAAACTACTGAGTACGATTTGGAGTTGCTGCAATGAAATTTTGGCAAAATGGACTAGCCTGCTGCATCATTTTTTCATTTTGATTTTCAGGGTGTCTTTGAATTCAGCCTTCTGTACATTAATAATTTTCATTTCCATCAAACGATGTGGCATCCTTTCTTCCTAACACATTACCCAGTCCATATCAGTATAGATATCCAGCATGATTTTTTTTCCCATTGAGATGTGATGTGTTTTCAAAGTGTTCCTTTAATTTTTTTGAGAAGTTTATATACATATAGTCACACATGAGTGCATGGGGAGCAGCTTAAGGACCTGACGTGCATCGCAACAAGTCGTGCCAAGGGACAACAACGGGGTACTAACCTCTCTTTCTATATTCCGCAGAAAGAACGAAGAACCCTTCCGGTCCCCCCCTTATAAATTGTCCGTCCAGCCATCTTTTTTTTTTTTTGTCTGTTGTACTTGTTTGAAAACACTGATGCAAAATCCTCTACTTTACAGTATACAGGGCCTAAAAAACCCCAGACCTTTATGCTTGTGGTCTGCTTTTATTACAATATATATATAAGCTCAAAATAAATATTTCCTGGATCTCATAAATACCCAGGATAACAATTATCCTAATACAGTACAGATCACAGCTAGGCTTCAGGGGTTGTATTACATTCTTCACATCCATTTCACCTGGACACCAAGAAAGCACCATTGCTTTAGTAAATGAGTATACTGGAGAGCCTGAATGTATATTTCTCCTTTTTGAGCTAGCACACTTCAAATGTCAGTGAACCACGCTGAAACTATTTCCACCCTTTTTATCTTCATTATGTAATCTAACAATGCTGCTGACAACCTTCTCAGCGATGGAACGCAAACACTTCAGGTAAAGTGCTAACAAAATTGATGAGGCTGACATTTTCAAGTCCCACCGCAGACAGGCTTGCTGTGAAAGCTTCCAGTTTAATTTTATAATAGGTCATTAAAAACAAAACAAGCTGAATATTTGGGAGTTCTACTTCCCAGAAATCTGGATAAGGCAAATATTGTGAGTTGGAAATGTGAAATTCCACAGCAGTCCATATCCGTAGTTTCTGAAATATGCTGGTAGAAATGTAAAACAAACATAAAATAAAGGAATCTGCAAATGAACTCTTACCTCTAAAACATGTTCTGCCTGCTGTTCACGGTCTAGTTTTCGGGATGTTGTGGTAATTAGACCTTTGAAATGGAAAAAAAAGTTAAATGGTTAGAAAGTATGCCACAGTGCAAGTGAACCTCAAAGAGCAAATGGCAAATTATTAGTGCAGCCGCATACACTTATGTGTTTTCTTCAATATAATGTTATGAAGCAACACAAAATTAATTTTTACCTTTGTGGAGGAGATAAAATAATAACCTAAACCTTAATCAGCATATTTTAATAACAACAAGAAGGAAAATATTCACCCAATTAACATTTTTAGCACCTAGTCAATGAAGTAAATCTCAGCAGCCAAATACAGAAATTGTGCTGAAGCAGACACCAACCCAACACGCACAATGCTAAATTTCTGCCAAGGCACTTTTGAGGCACTGGCATCAATTAGCAGCACATAAATATTAAATTGCACAATGCACCTGCATTGATACTCAGAAAGAAATCTCACAACTATCGTGACTTTTGTTTTCTGAGGATTGATACTCACTGCAGGCATCAGCATTTTCTCTCCAAGTTTTCAAGCAGCAAATATTAAAAATTGCTTGCCAATTGTTGGTATTTCTGAGCATATGCACCTACAAGATGATTTACAAAAGTTTTGATTTTTGGACTTTGATAATAACACGAGTTAAAAAATGTAGTACATATAATGAAACGAGTGTTACAAATTCCTGGGGATGGACAAATATTATCCTTAATTGCCACAAAGCCACAATGGATAATTCTGAAGAAGTATGCAGAACTTGATTAACAGAAATTAAATTTGTGTCAAAATGAACCAGTCAATATATCTGTGATAATGACTGTTCAAGATCCCTTTACTCACCAAATGCAACCTCTAAACAAAGTGTTTCCAAGTTTTGAAAAAAAATAATCCAAATTGCCAAGAAACCAATCATCATATTATTCTCTGCACAGTCTGGGAAATGGGGCAGAGCTGCATATTAGGAGTGGGGCTGGATGTTGGTGACAAAACATTCACAAATCATTTTCATTGAGCATTTAATTATTTGTGCCTGCATTTAGACAGTAAGACTGTTATATGCCTCTTTAAAGAAAACATACTGTATACTATGCAGACACACTTTATGTAGACAGTTTGCACAATTAGATTTGTCATGTTTAGTAGCCGTGAATTGGCAATGCTAAATTGGACCGAGTGTGTTTGTGTGTGTTCACCCTGTGATGTAATGCCACCTATGCTATCTGGGATAGGCTCCAACACCATCCGTGATCCTGATCTGGATTAAGCGGGTTAGACAATGTTTAGTAGCCCAAATTTTTGGCAGTGAAATTAGAGTAGTATTTTAATGTGACATACAGAAGTGGTCTAATAATACCCTGATAACGTCAAGAATATCTGTCTATATACTACAGCTTTTTGTTTGCTATATTCACCACAGTATACTCTTTGGCTAGACATGTTTTTGATAGCTTTGTAGGTTAGATAGAACATAGAAAAACATAAAAATGAATTGTGCAAACATTACATATAATATAGCAAACAAACATCCAATTCTAACTTCCAGCATCACCCAGTTTTGTAGGCAGGAGTGAGGACAGTGTCTCATTCTTTCCCCTTTTCAATTACAAGGATTTATTCTTTTCTACAGTATGAGTAGGCTTTCGATAAGCTTTTAAAAGATTGTACCCAATGATAAAACATACAGAAAACATAATGCTAGTTAGAAAAATGTGTTTGTGGAATATGAATGCTGCGGTGGGTTGGCACCCTGCCCAGGATTGGTTCCTGCCTTGTGCCCTGTGTTGGCTGGGATTGGCTCCAGCAGACCCCCGTGACCCTGTGTGCGGATTCAGCGGGTTGGAAAATGGATGGATGGATGGATGGAATATGAATGTGAGTAAAGAGCGAAGAGCAACAGACAAGGTGCAAGGCAGAGCAAGTGACAATAATGCAGCACTGGGACATTTCTGAAGTCATAAGGTAGCATATAACAGCGGACTGTCACATGTAAAGCTACCACCTGCTAACAAAGCATTAAAAGTAGCACACTGGGGGTAATATTGCTTTATTATTAGAAGAAGACTGCAGAAATTGAAGCATTTCTCATTGATAAATCAAGAAATAATAACAGAGTCAGTTTGCACACAACACAAAACAGTTTTCATGATTTCTGGGTTAAGTGATAAATGTAGCTTTTTGGTCTCAAAGAGCAGAATCTCTTCTTCAGTGTAGCATTTTAAAGAATTGACATTTCTGAGAGAAAGCATGTGAGATAAAACACTTGTAAAAACTATCTGCAGAGATTGTAGACAAGACAAGATGACTTCCTCTTCTTTCGGTGACAGTCACATAATTTGCAGTGAGCTATGTTGTGATATCATACAAGTACTTTATTTAGTGAAATGAACCCGTTAATGAGTGACTATGTGAACAACAGGATACAAGTGTGCCTCCTGGAAGAGGAGTAAATCAAACCCAGGGCTGTAGATAAACAAAACAAACTGTTACAATGGTGCCATGGCTTAGATTATTTAGATTGGTGGAACAAGGAAAATCTCCATCAAAGAATACATAATTCAGGTTGGGCTCAAGTAAAGTGAACGTGCTGAAAGACAAACACACCAGATCAAAAACCCAGACAGTTCCTTCAGTGAAGAGTGGTATGAACTGGCTAACAAGGTTATCTGCCCCTTCAACCTGAGTTTGTGTTCTGAGTGACTGACTGCAATGTCTTCAGTTATGCAAAATTAACCCTAACAGAAAAACAGACTCTTTCAATGCACATTTATTTTCCTTACAATGATAAATTGGATAATAATGTATAAACAGCCAGTCTATATTTTATGTGTTCAATCATCACAAGGGGTTTCATACATTCAGAATTATAGCCCACTTCTGGTTTACTGGCAAGTGCCTTTACCACTAGTCTGCGCTGTCTGCCTAATAATTCATACAGTAATTTAGAGATTGCAGTATAAGCGTGTGCAGCTAATTTAAACTGTACCATGTAGATATTTTTTTAGATAATTCATAATAACTAAGATGACAATACTAAGCCAGAAGATATAGATTAAAATGAAGATCAATTCCTTTTTTTCCCTGATTAAATTAACAGAATAAAATAGCAACTTGCAAATTATGTATTAGAGACAAAACCAAAACAAGGAGAGGAAACCTGTTTACAAAAAAAAATCTGAGTAATTAGTATTTTAATAATGAGAAATACTTTGAAAAATGACACCAAAGGCTCTGCGGTGGGCTAGCGCCCTGCCCGGGGTTTGTTTCCTGCCTTGTGCCCTGTGTTGGCTGGGATTGACTCCAGCAGACCCCCGTGATCCTGTAGTTAGGATAAAGTGGGTTGGATAATGGATAGATGGACACCAAAGGCTGCATAAAGAGTAGTGTGTTCTTAATTATGTAAATTACAAGTGAAAACTAAAATTATTGGTCAATGGGAAATTAATATGTGAATAAGAAAATGATACTTGGGAAATTTGTTTTCAGGTATCAGGCAGGGTATTAACCATGATATTAAACTGACACCAGTACAAGGTTATTATAGGGCAGTACAAATCACAGTATTACAAAGATTAGGGACAGGGAGTACCGTCCTTCTAAACCATCGAGACTTGCCACTGCAAGATGTTCTACAATTTAAAGCAAATTGAGTACATTGAATTTTCAAAGGAGACACACTCTAACCAAGTCATCTAAGGTATTTGTTTTCTTTCTAGCAGTGTTCCTGTTCTGATTCCAGCATTCTTTATGCCAACAGGCTGCTAAAATGACCCTGACGTTTCTCTACGCATGTAATGCAATACAGTTATTCAACTGTGATTTGCCTTTTTGGCAAAATGACCATCCATACTCAGCACCTTAAGCTATTATTTTATCATACCAAGACATTTTCTTAATATTACACTGGAACAGTGAAAAACATTTAATTTGCTGAAAAAGCCATAATGGTTTCCTCCCAAAATGATCATACCTTTAGGGAATATCCAATCCTTTGAAAGTTGTACATCACTATGATTAATACATTTAATTGTTTATGCAAACATATATATGGCTATTTAATATACTTCAGTATACAATGTAGTAGCTACAGGCGTTCTCAAGTTTTGGAGCAGAAGTACGAGAATACGCATGCAACAATGAAAACAACTGAAGAGCGACACAAGATTGGAGGCATCCCATTAGTGCCAGTTTTAGTTACCATTCCTAGGGCATCCCCAGAGACAATGACAGAGGGAGCAGAACATACTCCTAATTTAGGCAGATGTTTTGAAACACTGGGTTGCTAATTTGTAATTTGACTTTCAGATCTTCCTCACTGAAGCAATTGTCATTACAGTATTTTCACATTAGCACATATATTGTAATGTGACATTTAAACTAGTAAGAGGAGGTTTGCCATAGGTGTCCTGACAAAGTGGTCCACAGTCTAAATCATTTTAAGAACCACTGCAATGACAAAGAACTTTACAAAGCTCTCTGTACAAGATCTGAAGTACAAAGTAGCTGCAAAAATGCAAGTACAGCTACTCTCCTAAACAGAAGCTGTTTGGTGGCATTTCTTGAATGTCAAGTTTAGTTAACCTTGCATTAAATAGCCACATTCTGAGGCACACTTTATTAAAATGAGGCATATGTTATCCATGATTGTCACAGAAGTATATACTTACACTCATGTACAAATTGTATGCATAACATTTTTAAAATGTGGAAGGATGATTCAGATATTCCTTCTTCAGTGGCATGGCAAATCTTATTAACTATTTATCAACAGCATGTTAGTCCTCTGTTCATATTCTCCAGGTTATAAAGGATTTATAATGGTAATGTAAAAATGGTAATGTGGGGGAACTACTGTTTGCACAAAAGCCTTTTCATGCATAATTTCTATTCTTACTGTGCTGTGTTTTGATTGAGTGAGACTTGCTAATTGTAAGACTCTCAGCAAGATGCTGTATTGCTGCAACTTAAATAACCAAAAAATCTGAACGATTAAACAATTATGCCATTCCTTCACAACATGGAAATGTGAAAATTCTGACAGCCTCTTCAAGAGGCACATGCTAACCACAAATAAAAAGTGCAGCCAGGGTGGGTGGGACTGTGTCTAGGAATAAGTAATGGGAGTCACATTGCTTGCGGTTCAGTAAAGTGATGCATAGATGGAAGCTCGGGGCACAACGACATAAGTGGCATAGAAATCACTCAGGCTGGGCTCCCACAGGCCCTGAGCGTCTAACACATGCACCAAACTGCCAGAGGCCTCATCTTCTTCCCCTTAAAATAAAGGGAGCAGTAGCATAGACACATGCACATACTGCCAAAAAGAAGAACAATGTGGCTCATAATAACACAGCATTGTTACACTGTACACTGTCGGCGAGAGGCTTTGCATATATTACAAAGCACAGTGACCTACATTCTGAGAGCACCACTATAGCGACAGCCCGTTGTGAACTCATTCACTGAGAAGTATTAAAAGGCTTTAAGGAATGTGTCTCTCAGCTCCGTCTTCCTTCTAGTCAGCAAAGCTTTTCTTTTCAAAGGAAGTTACTGAAACATTTTCATATTACTTAATTGCCTGCAAGTCTTGATTTCTACTGACTTCCAATAAATGAGAAAGCCTAGTGCCATTAAACATTTTTTCAATAGTACTGTGTTGAAACAAGGCTATTAAAAGGTTGAGTATTAATAATAAAACAAGCATCACAAAGTGTCACAGGATTACATACACAATACAAAATATAAAGAGAGCTTCAATGAGCCATAGCTGGCATTTTTGGGTTAAAAGTGCGAGATTTAATTTTTTCTGTTTCTGTTATTTTCTACATATACTGTATATCCGTTCACACACATGCAAACATACTGTACATATACTGTACATATATAGCAAATTGTAAAAGAGCGCTTCTGTGGTTAACACAGTTGCCTTACAACTCCGGAGAATGGGTTGACATTTCAGACCTAGTCACTGCTGCTGTGGAGTTTGCACATTCTACCTGTATCTGTGTTATTTTTTCTTTGTGTAATACAGATTTGCATGTTGGTTTAGTTGGTGACTTTAAAATGAGCTGAGTGTGAATGACTGTAACTACGTGTGTGTATGTAACCTGTTATGAACTGGTGGTCTGTTCAGATTCAACCTTTCCTGCTGCGACAGATGCCTGAGACCTGGAATTGGATAAGTGGATATAGAAAATGAATTAAAGGAATGAATGAATTATATATATATATATATATATATATATATATACATATATATATATATATATATATATATATATATATATATATATATATATATATATATATATTGTGGCCAGGTGTGGTAATGACACCACAGGACTTGCAGCAAGAAAGTTTGGGGCAAGACACAAAACAAAAGAAAAGAACTTAAAAGATAGTGCATGTTAGCGCGTGTCCCTCTTATGGGGATTCAACAAGAGGAGACTGTTAGTCGTCTGCTTTAGTGGAGATCCGTCTTACGGTTTGCTCTGTCCAAAATGTGACAGCTCCAATCTAGGAATCCCAGGATATTACATTGGCAGGACAGGAAGGGAAGGGCCAAAGAAAGGAAAGGAAAGAAAGACAAGAAAGTGCCCTCTCGCCTTGGTGGAAAGCCTAATGGATTATGGACTGCTGTGTTCTATTTTGACCCTAGAGCCGCTATTTTTATTTGATTTATTTTACTTTGATTAAAGAGGAATGACTGAGAAGATGAGCACTACCACACATGGACGACAGGGGCCACTGTTGCTCACAACCTTGTATTTTTCCAATCCACAGCTCAAAAGAACGTCAGCCAGATGATGCCAGACCACGTCACTGCAGACCTCCTAAGCCACTCCCCTTCCATGTCTGGCTATATGTACTGAGGTCAGAGTCTTTATTTCAGCCCTTGAAAGAGCAATAGAGTGAAAAGGAGAATACAGGTTTCTCTCTAGCTGTAGCTGCAATACTATTGTTACTGTTAAAGGCAAAGGCCATTATATATACAAACAACACAATGTCACACATGTACACTTGTACATCTTCCTGACTCAGATAAGGTAAGCGATATCACTCTTGGATGGGAGGGGGCGCTGTCACTATCTGTCTCTTCTTGCCCTAACCCCACCTACAGAATGCCCTGGAAATTATTGGCTCATTTGATAACCAAGATCTTGAAACTATCAGACTTCATATAAGACTTTTAGCAACACACTCCAGGCAAGAAGTCTACTTGTTTAGGCTGTTTTTTTTTTCAGCTGTTTTTGATTTTTTGCCACAGTACACACTTTTTATTTCTTTTGGTTATTCATTAAATGGGGTTAACCATTTTTTACCCCAATACTAATCATTGCATCGTTGTAGTCTGTCTGCTCAGTCACACCCCCAAATACACATAAGAACTTCTGGCTTGGATAGTTAAAAGCTGCTGCTGTCAATAACAGGCTTGTAGGTGTCAGTATGATAAAGATGTACCACAGGTTTACATTTAAAGGCATTAACATTTGAATACAGGAGGTCCAGCTTGCTGTGTCCACAAAAGGAACATGTCATTAGAAGTTTGTTCCATCCAAAGAACCCTGTGCTACTAAGATAAGCTCCGTCTTTAATCAAACCTGAAATGGATAAAGCAGGCTTCAAAATTTTATTTTATGTGTATATACGAGGTGTGATCAAAAAATACAGTGAATGTTTTAAAAATGTTTATTGCAGTAAAAGATTTACAACTACTAGGCACCATCAAAATACTCTCCTCCATTTCAAATGCACTTATGCCAATGCTCCTGCCACTTTGCGAAGCAGTTCTGGAAGTTTTCTTTCAAGAGTGTCTTTAGTTGGGCTGTCATGGCTGCCTGGATGTCCTCATTGGATTGAAATTGTTTACCTTTCATGGTCATTTTCCATTTAGGGAACAGCCAGAAGTTGCACTGTGCCAGATCCGGCGAATAAGGTGTGTATGGACACAGTGTAATGTTTTATTTGACAGAAATTGTCGTACTAGAAGGGATGTGTGACAAGAAGTGTTGTCATGATGAAGAATGAAACCGTTTCAATATCTTCCTCTGTTATTGATGTTGAAGGACGTCCTGATCTTTTCTCGTCTTCAACTGAGTCAGATACATTACAAAATCGATCAAACCACTTTTAAACAGTCTTAATCATCGGTGCAGTGTCACCATAAACCAATTTTAACATCTGATGGGTTTCCTGAGTGTGAAGCGGCTGGGATGAGATAGGATGAGAATCAGCACCTCCAAATCCGAGACCATGGTCCTCAGCCGGAAAAGGGTGGAGTGCCCTCTCAGGGTTGGTAGCGAGATCCTGCCCCAATTGGAGGAGTTCAAGTATCTCGGGGTCTTGTTCACGAGTGAGGGAAGAATGGAGCGTGAGATCGACAGGCGGATCGGTGCGGCATCCGCAGTAATGCGGGCATTGCATCGGTCTGTCGTGGTGAAAAAGGAGCTGAGCCGCAAGGCGAAGCTCTCAATTTACCAGTCGATCTATGTTCCTACCCTCACCTATGGTCATGAGCTATGGGTAGTGACCGAAAGAACGAGATCGCGAATACAAGCGGCTGAAATGAGTTTCCTCCGCAGGGTGTCTGGGCTTTCCCTTAAAGATAGGGTGAGAAACTCAGTCATCCGGGAGGGGCTCAGAGTAGAGCCGCTGCTCCTCCGCATCGAGAGGAGTCAGATGAGGTGGCTCGGGCATCTGATCAGGATGCCTCCTGGACGCCTCCCTGGTGAGGTGTTCCGGGCACGTCCAACCGGGAGGAGGCCCCGGGGAAGACCCAGGACACGCTGGAGGGACTATGTCTCTCGACTGGCCTGGGAACGCCTTGGGATTCTCCCGGAAGAGCTAGAAGAAGTGGCCGGGGAGAGGGAAGTCTGAGCATCTCTGCTCAAGCTGCTGCCCCCGCGACCCGACCTCGGATAAGCGGGAGACAATGGATGGATGGATGGATGGATGGGTTTCCTGAGCTTTTTGCAATTTGAAACAAAATTTCATGTTAATGCGTTGCTCAATATCCATTATTAACGACAAACTTGAAAAACACACTTGAACTCAACAGTGGCTCACAAACGACTGACAGTATCAAACAAGTTGGAACTTGACACAAACTAGGCTCTAGGATGGACATGTCAGAACCTGCATTGAATTGTTTTGTGTTGCTCTTGGATGGTGCTCTGCATCAACATTCACCATACTTTTTGATCACACCTCATATATATACTATATATACTGTATAGTCATGTACATTCACGTAGGAGACTGCTTAAGGGCTCTGTCGATTGTAATTCCATACCATTCCAGGGGCTGATGATGTGTCCTAATGCCTTTTCTCTTACTCCCTCTGCAGACCGGAAAAGTGATAGCTGTAAAACCTCTGAAGTAACTTCAGGTGTATGTCCGCCTGGACTCACTTCTTCCTGCCAGAACTACTTAAGACGAGAAGATCCACCATTTATTTCAATTATCTTTATCGTGGTCTGTGATTAAACCTGCTTAATCCAGTTCAAAGTTGTGAAAACATGCAACCACACATCCCTACCCACCCTAACACAGCATCAGTTTAGAGTCCCCAACTTAACACAAGCCTTTAAAATGTGGGAGGAAAACGGATTACACGGGGAGAACCCATACAGGGATCATGGGGTACAAGAGCCTATCCCAGTAGCATTGGGTGCAGTACGGGACCAACATTACACAGAGTAGCAGATCATTGCAGAACACAGTCACACATATAAATACACATCCTTAGTCTCTCTCACACAAAGCCAATTTATAGTCCCATTAACATGGCTCTTACATCCTTATAAGGTAGCAGACAAACTTAAGTACTCAAAGGAAAACCCATCCAGACATGGGGTGAAGGTGCAAACTCCACATGGTCCATGTGAAATTTGAACCCCAGATCCTGCATCTGTGAGGCAACAGCACCAATCACTATGCCATTGTCTGTATTAACCCTCATTATTTTTTACATAGGTCACCTTTGAACTAAATTTGTATTTGGTGCATCAGCACACTTGATACATCCTGAGGCTTGAAAAGCTTTACGTTAGTTTTCTTAAGTGGGAGTTTGCATTTCTTATTCCAGTCTAGCTCTTCTATATGATAATTTCCTTATCAAGATAAAAAAATCCCACAAAAGCACAACTGTGCTAATGCAACACTGGAAAGATAAAAAAAGGATTTAGCAGGTCAGTGGGCTATTGTCCGGATGAGGATGTTGATTAATGATGTCTAAGAGCTCAGGGTGAAGATCATGCTTAGCAATTGGAGGCACATATCAAAGGGAAATGCTCCTACCAAGTACACAGAAATGAGAGATTTAGTTTCTGAGAACCCCAGGGATGTTGTTTTTATTATTTACTGAAACTGAAAAGTTGCTCCCCCATATTTGATTGCAATGCTTTCTTCTATAAAGAAAAAAAAAATCACAAATGATGCTGAATGAGTTCCTTGAACAGAAGTCATGTTTGCCCTAAAACACAATGCCTTGAAGAGATGGGAAAAAAGTGCTAATTATCTTAGCAGCATCAGGCGGAAAATAATAATAACCTGCAGCTAATCCATCAACCACCTGATCATTTCAAGTGCAGCACCGCAGAGCATTAAACTGCACCACTTAACGGGGTGGATATTTCTAAATGACGGCTATAAGAGCCCGAGTACTAGAAATTGCCTATACAGCTCAGAATCTCCAATGGAGATTATTTTTTGCAATTCAGAAGATTAAATACAGTAGAGGTACAAAGAAAGCTGCAGAGCGCAGCACTAGCGATGGTGAGAAAAAAATTAGAGTTATTATTCCTAAGGAGATGGTATCGTTCATTCAATTTGCTTTACATGCAATAGAGTGCAGCAGCCCTGTACTTTTTTTATTTCTACTATGTGCCAAAAAATAAATAATTCATTCAGGCAAATTTCAAATTGGGAGTATCTGATTAAGAAAGAATTAAAAGCAAAAAAAAAAAAAAAGAAAGAAAGTCACTCTCTTCCAAAAGGCTGCCAGAGTTGGGAGTTCAGTTTGCTGTCAAAACAAAACCCGCCAAGAAACAAGTCTTTATTTCAGTTGGGATAAACTGATGTTTTACTTCCCAGCATTCCAAGAATGAGACATGTTGTTGCTAGTATAAACGTTCTGGCAAGCTCTGTGATATTTCTGAGACGTGGCCAGTGCTTAACTTTTTCAGTTGGGATTCTTTATGAGGAAGGTGTGAGGAAGAGAAATTAAAACTGCCACAGGAGTTAAAGATAATGCACACAGATCACTTCTGCTGCTAAAGAGTAAACATGAAACGACGGATCCCGTCATGGTCTGCTACAGACAAACAAATCTTTAATCAAACCCAGTTTTGTGTGCATCGCAGCTCAGGGGAAAGTCGTTTTCTTGAAGGGGGTCACTTCTCTTAGTCATGACACCCCCTCCATCACTGCTACCAACCCCTTCTTTGAGCTTTTGTGCCATATGAATGAGAAAGGCTGGAGACTTCAGGAACTTTGAACGCCAAGGTCTTGGCACCCGTTGCTAGGGATTACATCATCATTTGGTTCATCCATTCAAATGGAGAGTCTTATTGAAGTCATCAATCAGTGCAGGCTCTTTTCACAAGTCTCTAATTTATTCAAACACCCCAACCCCCTCGACCAGGTCATAACGGAATCTGGCCTGAAGCCATTGCTGCAAACTGAGATGCTACTTGATATCATACAGAAGACAAACAAAAAACAAAAAAAACTTGGCTATCAAAATTGTTCAGGTTTACCTCATTTTATAAATGGAGATGTTTGATACTTAGTTTCTTACTATTCTCAAGTTGTCACTTTTAACAGTTTTTTTGTTATTAACATGACAATAACAATGACATTTTGAAAAAGGTATGCAAATACAGTACATTTTTAGCATTAGACTTGATATGCAGGGCTGTAAAGGTGCAATATAGGAGGAGAAAAGGCTTAAGCGAAGAAATGATGGTTTCTGTTGGCACAAAGTGCAGTAGGCAATAGGCATCTTCCAAATGACTCTGCTTATAAACTTGCACTTTTACATATTATAAATCCACACATACATCCATTTCCTGAATCTGCTTAATGAAATTTAATGTTGAAGAGAGAGCTGGAGTGTTTGGCAGAAACCAACCCTAGACTAGACAGGAACACACTCACCAAGGGCCAATACACCAGTTAACCTAACATACATGTGTTTTGGTGGGGGAGGAAGCCCAAGTGACAGGTGAAAGAACCATAGGCAGGACGTGCAAATTTTACAAAGACAGTGACTGGCTCAAGATCCAAAAATAGACTTGTGGAGTTGTGAACTAACTGTCGAACTATTGTGCCACTACTTTGTTTTACATATTGCTTTGTAAAATGAGTTATTTCTTCTGTGTTTTGGGTCCTCCCTGTGCTGAGATTGCACGTTTCCCCTGTATCTGTGTGGGCTTCCTCCGAATTTCTCTCACAGTGCAAAGAAATGCAGGTTAGATCGATAGACGACATACTTAATTGGCCCTAGTGTGTGTTTGCCCTGTGATGGACTGGCACCTGTTTGTTTCTGCCCTGTGCTGAATGGGATAGGCTCTTAGTCTATCCCCCATAACCCAGGTCTGGATTAAAAGGGTTAGAAAATAACATGGCAAACAATCATATCCTGAACAGAAATAAATAAAAAAAAATCTGCCTTATGTGTGATAACAACAATGCCTTTGCCTGATGGTGCAGCAGTTAGTGTTACTTCCTCTGATCCAACATTCTAGGTCACTGTCTGTGTGGAGTTTACATTTTCTCTACATGTCTATCAGATTTTTCAGAGTAAATCCAAACGACATGTAGGTTAAGTTAATTGGTTTGTCTAAATGGATCGCATAATGAAAGATGTGTGTGAATTGGTCCCATGATGAATTGGCACCTCATTGAATGGCAGCTCTTGTGTTGAGCCAACCGTTGTTAGGTTAAATAGGTCTGATTTTGATTAAACTGGTTTGTGAGTGATATGTTCTGTAACAACAGACTTTTAGATTAAAAACTATAATAGGTTCTAGCAGGTGTGATGAATGAGGGAGCAATCAAAAAGTAAGAACTTTGCTCTGCAAATGAGTGTTAAACATGTTTCCACAAAATTCAACAAAGGGACCTCACATAAAAATTTGCTTCTGGATATGTACAATCTGTGTTTCTCCTGTACTGACTTCAAACAAACCTTTTTCCTTGAGCTATGCTTGATAACCTTTGGTAGAGTGAGGGCACTTAGAAATGTCTGTACATTCTGAGCAGAAGAGTTTTAGGTCAAAAGCTACAGCAACTCATAATCTATTAGAAAGTGCAACATGGATAGTAACCTGGGTTTCAAGCTCAAAAACATGATTAAAACAAATACATTTTTCATTCTGCTTATTCTTAGAAAAAGGATACATAGCTTGGAAACTGGAGAAGCTGTGGAAAATGTTATCTTCTTTTAAGATGTACTAAATAAATGACATGCTATTCCTTAAAAGCATGTATGGAGGGACTTCTCTTTGATTCCTACCCTGCAATGCTAGGTTCAGTCTGTCTAAAGTACAATATCCAGTTTAAATGAAGTCTCTGGGAGTGTACTTTCCTATTCAATTTTACTCATTAAACAGTGTGAATGCACTCCAAAACAATGATGAAGAGATAAAAGTCTTGCCCCTAGAAACTCAGATGTTAAACCAGGTGTAATAAAATGCCAGTCCATCTGCCAGGTAAGGCTCAGGCACTCCATGGCATTGTATGAGAAAATGTGAACTCAGAAAGTGGCAACATGGATGGGACACAAGTGCATCTCGGGGCAAAAACAGTACAAAGAAGGTAAGGTTACTTAAAAAGCAGAAAATGACGAGTACTTTCCTGAAATGTTTATTTAAAATATTAACCACGGTAAAAATAGTGGAGACCTAGGGTACCAGGCAAATTATGTCTTTTCATGAAAGTAAGGAGGAGAAAGGGTTTGAATCACAGTGTGAAGAGGCAGATTCCCACTGCATTAGCAAACTTAAGACACAATTGGAAATGCGAGTGGGGAACATTTGTATCTTGGGCAGTATTCAATAGTTATTACTAAACACGACAGAGGCCAACCACTGTGATCATACCTGTGTGACGATGCGGGTTCAGCTCCATGCTCCCCTCGTTGGTCTGGGAGCCCTTGAACCCAACACCGTCGGTAATGTCACCAATGAGCTAGACAGTGAGGCAATAACATTTGAGCAAGGGGATGATGTATAAATGTGCAAACAGTGCTTTTATTAAAACAGTCAAAACAGTGTCCAAATCAAGTGCAGTGCATTCAAAGTCTTCATTAAATAAATAAATAATCCATAAAAAGAAACATGGAGGTTAAAATACACAAAAACAAAACAATCCTTTAAAACGAGGTTAAAACGCACTTCAGGAAGCAGTCTTAAAAAAAACAATTGACAAGCCCGATGCTCCTTTTCCGTTAGCGTTAGCGTCTCACCTGCTTCTCCCATGCGGGCCCTGCAACAGGCGAGACGCTCTTAATGCAGCTGACCTTCTGCCTACTTCTACTGTTACTGTCAGTCGCCTTTCCAATCCTTGGCTCTGGTCGGCTCCCCCTGACAGTGACCTGGGAATTCCTCCAACGGCCAAGGCTCTCACGTGGAGGACACCACATCCCAAGTCCTGACTTCCGCTGCCATCCGCGAAGAATCTTCCGCCTTCCAGTCACTCCCGTCCTTCATACAAAACTCTGCGGGAGCGACAACCAGTACTACACCCTGGTTGTCGGCCTAACCCCAGGCTGTCTGCTCAGCTGCCGCGAGCCTGCTTTCGCTCGCTCGCTCGCTCGCACCGGTGGATGCTCTCTCTCTCTTTTGCTTGCTTCCTGCTTTCTTTCGCCACCTCCCGTTCTCTTTCCTTTCTTTTCTTTTTTCCTCTTTAACCAGTTTGCACTTCCCTTTATGCCGAGGGACATAGCAGCTGCAGCACATTAGCCACAGGAACAATCACGGATGTGGGCAGTCTCTCACCTGTGCACTTAGGTGAGAAACGCCCACACCGCAGATAGTCCTATGGCTCGCTACAGCCACCACACCCCCTCCTAAGCCACGAGCGCGGTGAATATTTTAAACAAACTGGCCTTTGCTGGAAGAGCTGTGGACCCATAACACCACAACCTGATACTAAAATATGAAACTTAATTCACAGTACACAGGTGGTGGCTGACACCTCTCATGGGCCCCATTTAGCAGATATTGCCACTAGTTAAAGGAGGAAATGACTATCTTTATGAACTAGAAGATAAAAATCAGGGGTTAAGGCAATAGTCAAAATGGCAGGACAAGAAATTAGAAATCATGAAATTCCAAAAGCTCCAGAGAAGCAGAAAGAAGAGAGTGGTGTCAGAAAAGACCAAATCAAAGCTCAAAGCTTACACCTTGCAGTGTGATGTGGGGGTTAAAGAGCTCATTGGCAGAAGGAGCTACTTGAAGTATACCCGCTTACTTTAAAAAAAGACAAGTATGAAGGGTGAATTTAAGTTCAGAAACTTGAAAAGGCACAAAAAAGTGAAGACCGTAAATTAAGAAATAAATATGAAAGAAAGGGCTGCATGGTCTAAGCATAATAGGCAATAAAGAAATCAAACACAGAGAATAGATGGCATTGCCAAAACTTGACATTTCATTTAAAAAATTAACTTTTCATCCATCTGCTCAAGCTGATCAGAAAATCCTATCTCCAGTTCCTAGGCTAACCAAGAGACAGACATCATGCCTCCAGTATGTCCTAGCTCTACCCCAGGTCTTCTCTCAGTGAACTGTGTCCAATATATCCACTGATGGGCTTGCAGCCCAAAACAGTAAGTGGCCATGAAAAAGTCAAAGACGTAAATAAAATAATTGTTGGCAAAAATCCCCACAGCAAGTAATAATTAAATGGAAAACAAAACAATACAAAAAAAAATGCCGTCAACTTTTTTCTGAACTAAATAAACGAATAAACAAAAGAGGTTTTAGGCTTTTTAAATGCAGAAAATGAAAATGGTATTCATAAACAGTGGATGTTTTTGATCTTAAAAATCAGAGGCATAGTGCTTCCTGGTGACTCCATGTGTTATGACATATAGGTGATGAAGTTACACATGTGACAAAACAATGAGATCATGTGAATTGAATTGTGGCATCGTAAAGTTTTAGGGACCACAAAATGGACAGGTCCATAAAACAAAATGGTGGCAAAAATGTAAAGAAAAGATAACAAAAATCCTTAACAATCGGGTAAATGAAAAAATCATAGCAAGAACTGGAGGCAGTAGAAGATGTACAGTATGAGTTTAGATTTGTTTCACCTACACCTGTCACCCAAACAGAAATGCACCTGATCCCCATCCTTCATGTTGGGGATGACGAACTCATGGTGACTCCACTTTGGTCCAAGAGGGCATTCGCTATAAAGCATCAGCCCTAGGTCTGTGCTCCTGGTGTGGATTTCATTATCCCTAGTTTGATAGAATTTATTTAGAATTGTCATGGCAGCCTTATTTTTTAACTCACAACATGACTCTAAAGGATTAATAAAACACAAAAGTGCCCCCTTAAAACCAATGTCACAATTCCAGTGGGGGTCTTACAACAAATAACAACATTCTCAAACATGTTTAATTCAATTCAAGGTTCAATATTGGTCAGAGTACCCGTCAATCACACAGCCCAATCACACATGCATCTTCACACTCACACTGCACCTTTTTAAAATTGTCAAATAACCTAGCATTTGAATCAGAAGAGTGTGATTCTTAAAAGAAAATGGAGGCAAAAGGAGGGCACCCTTGACGTTAAATAAGAGGTAGAATTATTATTGTAAGGGATCAGGGAACACAGCACCTATTGCTTTCCTCTAGCACTGTATTCAAGAACCAATAAATAGACATTAAGAGGTAAAGAGGGAATTTGTTTTTGATTAGTGCATATTATTTCCAGGGCGGCACGGTGACTCAGTGGTAGCGCTGCTGCCTCGCAGTAAGGAGACCTTGGGTTCGCTTCCCAGGTCCTCCCTGTGTGGAGTTTGCATGTTCTCCCCGTGTCTGCGTGGGTTTCCTCCGGGTGCTCCGGTTTCCTCCCACAGTCCAAACACATGCAGGTTAGGTCGATTGGCGATTCTAAATTGGCCTCAGTGTGTGCTTGGTGTGTGTGTGTGTGTCCTGCGGTGGGTTGGCGCCCTGCCCGGGATTGGTTCCCTGCCTTGCGCTCTATGTTGGCTGGGATTGGCTCCAGTAGACCCCCGTGACCTTGTGTTCGGATTCAGTGGGTTGGAAAATGGATGGATGGATGGATATTATTTCCAGAGTATATGAAGGTATCAGAAGTTCTCTTCAAGTCAGTGACGAGACCTCCTGATTCTGTCATGCTGCAGCACTCATACTTTCATTTCAACACCTTTCAAAGTTGTCGTCGAAGTAACACTTGATCTCAACAACAGGTTCTGGCACTAAACACTCCTATTGCACTGTTCACCTATTAGTAAACTGTCACACACTCGGTCTGGCAGCAAAGCCGACAGTTAGGCCTGAAAAAAATGCTGACAGTCTTATCTCAAAGAAGAGACACAAGCTCTTTTCATATTTGAAAGCAGCATCTCCATAAATGGATACTGCTCAGGGGCTTGCCGGCAAACTGAAAACTGCCATTTAGGAGGACTTCCAACAACATATTACATCTGCAGAGGTGAAGGGTTGAGTAAATCTCCTAGAACAGAAATGACAAAACAATTCAAACAAATAAGCCAAGACTTACTGTGGCGGTTATTCGAACGCCATTAAATCTGCTGTCTAAATCACAGACTCTGGAAATGTGCCATTGTGTGAACTTTCAAAGACACAGCCCTTTTATCTTCTTCATTCCCATCTGTCTTTTTTTCCAGCATGAATATTCGTGCAGGAACTCAATAACCTAAAACGCTAGGAATAAATTAATCACTACGCTACAATTAATGAAGAAAATGCTGGTTTAATTTTTTCAGTGACACAAATTATTTTATACTATTGATTTGAATTACTTGTATAAATGTTGTAGTGATCACAATTTGTGTTGTTAGAACTCCTCAACTACTAATGCTCAGGAGACAGCACAATATATAGGTCTTGCTAATCTGACAAGAGACTAGGTTACAGCCTCTATAAGAACAGATGGGAATACAGATTCCCAAAATAGAACCATGCTTCTATTATTATTTACAGAAAAGCTGGCATACACATTAACCTCAGAGTTGAAAGGAAGAGGGCAGTCACACACACATCTGGGAGGTAAAGTAGCAGCGAACATAACATAGCATCACACAGAGCATTACACATAACATAACATTGACCATTTTAACCAGTCAAAGGTAGGAGTGATCAGGGGCCTATCTTGTTAGCATCAAGTATAAGGCAGGAAAGAGTCCTGGACTGGGTGCCACTACATCATAGGGCAATTTATTCACATGATGTCAAATTGGAATCGCCAGTTTACCTATTCTGCATGTCTTTGGGAATTTAGATGAAAAACTGTAGTTCCCAAGGAAAAACCATTGTAATCATGGGGAGAGCATAAAACCTCCATAAGGGCAACACAAGCACTTGAGGAAAAACGAGGAGACATAAAGCAGAGCACTCATTATTAAAACGGAATGCTACCATAAGTGAAGGACGTTCAGTGGAGTTGACTGATTGGTCTTTTTGTTCTAACACTTCTGTTAGTAAAAATTAATTTGTAAAATTTCCATTCACTAGGGTTATGGGGCAGTGTGTCATTATGATACATGGAGTAAAAACTGCACCTTTAGCAGGTTTCACATATTGAAATTCCCTAGGCATCAGAACTCCATGCCTGTCCAGAGTATTATTTGGCCATTATGAATCAATAAATATGACTAGATATGCAGTATATTGCAATATTTTATCTTGTGATATATTATCACTACACTGAGGAAAAGTTTTGAGATTTTTTTATTTACATTTTAAGATATTGAAGTAATTGCTTCTAAAATTTCCATAATGGTGCATGGTACTCATTCTTCTGGATTGCTAGAAGAGAAATGATCTATAAACTTTTCATTTTTTTTACTCGAGTAATGGGAACATTAAAATACCTGTAGAAATTCTGATACAAAATTATTCTTCTTTTTCAGTATTTTGGTTTATTTTGTTGTTTGCAATGTTACATGGAATAAAATTGCCTAACTCTGGTAAAACTACAAACATAAGGGATCATCTCAAAAGGTATCAGACAGATATAAGGTTAGATAACTTACCGATGTAGATTGTGTTACCTTTTTGAGTATTCTTTTTTTTTTTGTATAGACTGTTGAGATATTTTTATTTCTGTGTTCTTAATTAAGTGGAAAAAGATTAAATATATTAATCTACTCAAGAGCTTTGTATGATAGGTATAATGGACTGAGATATGTTGGCTGGAGACTGCAGCTTTAATTTAGTCAAATAAAAAAGTGAAAAGTAAATTGCAATATTTTGCAGAATCAAATCAAAATGCCTATTTATACTGCAAACCTTAAAAAAATATCCTTAGAATCCTTAGCAATTGCAGCCAGTAAACAGATAATACATTAAGGTGCAGCTCCTTGCTGCTGCATTAGACAGAATTCTGGGTAACACTTTAGTTTAGATAATCACATACATTTATGTAAAAAGACCTTAAAAGAAAGTCTTCTTTTGGTCATACTCTGATTTACAAAGCATCCGCAAAGTGGTTATTCATCTTTGTGCAGTGTGGCATATCGACATGCTGATAAAATTAACTGTGAATATGAAGAATTTACAAGTCTTATATTCAAATATGCAATATCAATGGAAACGTGTCTCAGTTAAACTGGCTTTGACCATTCCAAAGTTATTTTAGTAGGCCATACTGCAGATACTGTATGAATACACACTTAATTGATGCTTTGTAAGTGTTATTAAGACCAAGATAAGCTTTTGTTGTTGTCTTGTTACAAAACAGTAACTGAGTAATATATGCATTTTCACATAGCCTAAACTAAATTGATATCAAATTGTGTTTGTGACATTGCAGGCTTGTCGTTTTATAGGCACCCCTGCTGCTGGTGATAGAATGTCAGCTTATACTATGGGTGATTCATCTCTGGCTATGCAATGTATCAGCACCATTACAATATAAAGGAGCTGAAAAACAGCTTTTTCATACCAAGAAATTGCTTTTACTTACTCTATGACTATTATGTTCTATCATATTACATCTGAGGCTCACCTTGTAAAGTGACCAGCAAGACCAGGAGGTAGTACAGTATACTTGTTTACATATTTTTTTTTACAACTGCAGCACAGGAGGATTAAGTGGCTTGGTCAGGGTCACACGGTTTGAAGTGGTAACCCACTATTTCAAAGCATAATGCACCAACTACTATAAGAATGTTAGTTTCAGCTTTACTACAATTTTCCTTTACACAAACACATTTAATGTGACCACAGCTTGTTTATCCACCTTTCATTTTACTGCTTGCGATTCCATCATCCACTTGAAAATATTCAGTTTCCTTCTATCCTTCAGATTTCTAAGCCATATGTTACAATTCAAACCAAAATGCATTGAATTTAAATGATCTGATACTTTCAACTGTTTGCCATTTAGAATAATTCTATAAGAGGTTGTGCTTTACTCATGCTGATGATACACAACCTTACTTAAAATTACATCTGGATGCACATCATCCATATATAAAAGCTCAGTGACAAAGGGCCTGGATGTGTGCTATCATACTACATTTGAGCATGAGCAAAATGGACCTGTTCTTTTCGTGAGATATTCAGCTCAATGCAAATTGTCCATTTTCTTCTCACTAGATCATAGTGCTTAAATACATTCTCTTTGATCAATGTCCATCCATCCATCCATTTTCCAACCCGCTGAATCTGAACACAGGGTCACGGGGGTCTGCTGGAGCCAATCCCAGCCAACACAGGGCACAAGGCAGGAACCAATCCCGGGCAGGGTGCCAACCCACCGCAGGATACACACAAGCACACCCACACACCAAGCACACACTAGGGCCAATTCAGAAACGCCAATCCACCTAACCTGCATTTGTTTGGACTGTGGGAGGAAACCGGAGCACCCGGAGGAAACCCACGCAGACACAGGGAGAACATGTAAACTCCACGCAGGGAGGACCCGGGAAGCGAACCTGGGTCTACTAACTGCGAGGCAGCAGCGCTACCACTGTGCCACCGTGCCACCCTGATCAATGTCACCAGCCTTAAATTCACATAGCAGACTAAATGATAAAACTGGGGCGGCACGGTGGCGCAGTGGGTAGCGCTGCTGCCTCGCAGTTAAGAGATCTGGGGACCCGGGTTCGCTTCCCGGGCCCTCCCTGCGTGGAGTTTGCATGTTCTCCCCGTGTCTGCGTGGGTTTCCTCTGGGCGCTCCGGTTTCCTCCCACAGTCCAAAGACATGCTGGTTAGGTGGATTGGCGATTCTAAATTGGCCCTAGTGTGCGCTTGGTGTGTGGGTGTGTTTGTGTGTGTCCTGCGGTGGGTTGGCACCCTGCCTGGGATTGGTTCGTGCCCTGTGTTGGCTGGGATTGGCTCCAGCAGACCCCCGTGACTGTGTGTTCGGATTCAGCAGGTTGGAAAATGGATGGATGGATGGATGATAAAACTGTGATCTCTGCAAAAATCAGGATGTTTTCTACTGAACCTTCCTCTAAGGCTGAAAAACCCTATCCCCTTCATTGCCAGTCACTTTTAATTACTGTAATCCACAATTCAGTGGTATTATTGCCTAAACTATGCAGCATTCTCACACAGGCCAATTACAATGAACACATGTTCAGTTTCACCTGGCTGCACTATGATGAGTACCAATACTCTATTATCTTTAAAACTCTGCCTTCCAACTTACAAAGAAGTTAGCATCAGCACCCCAAATTAGATGTCATTCTCATCTTCCTCCTAAAAACAGGTCAGCCACCTGAGATTCTACAATGTAGAGACTTTCTCACTTTCCCAAACACTCATTATGTATCTCCCTTCTAACATTCATTTAGCTTTGTGACTCTCCAGAACTCTCACCTTAGGTGAGCTACACTTAAAACAAGTTAAAACCCTCACCTTACCTTTCTCTCTTGTATTCTAATTGGAAATATCTGTAACAATACTCTTTCGATTGAAACTTCTATACTATTTGAGATTCTGATTTTTCAATAAGGCCATCTCATTCTGTCAGTCTCCTGAGTAACATGTTGTGTTTAATAATTTATATTTTTTTAAGTTTATTTGCTTATAATCTATCTTGTATTTAATGATCTTGTGTTTGAATTGTAGTTTTGTGTGTTTTGTAAAACATCTGTTGATGTTGTTCACCCTGAAGTGCACCATATGAAATAATGATTGGTTAATTGGTATTAAAATGTCATAATTTAAAAACTAGAAAATGTACTAATAAGATAACAGACAAAAGATAATGAGGCAAGGAATACGGAACAGGTTTGGGGAGCTCAATATCTGAATGTTGTTTTTTTAAATTTTAGGCTTTGAATAACACTGATCTCTAGATCTAACTGAAAGTACAAGCTTCCATTACACACACATATTAATGATTTTATTAGTTTACATTCATCTCCCAAGATTAGAGTCGATGTTTCTACCACAACTTTACCATTTTTAGACATCAGTCTTTCTATCAATTTTCCAGGACTTCAAACGTCTGTCTTTTACAAGCCAACTGACTCACACAATCACCCTCTATAACTCCTTCCATCCCTAGAATACTAAAAACTCAACCTCTTTAACGTTTCCTTAGACTCTGCCATCTCTGCAGTGATGAGGTTGACTTTCTGTAATGAAGCACTTACAATGAGTTTCTTCATCAATAGAAGATACCCTCCTTATGGTTCAGACATGGCCCTCATTCACACCAGGAACAATTCTTGTAACATTCATTCTAAGAGGAAACCCAAAAATGAAACCCAGAATCATGCTTGTCCTCCCATTTCACCCCAGCACTCTCTTTCTCCCACAGGTCATTAAACAAATATTTCCCCATTTTGCAGAGTGGTTCTTCTGCAGGAGCCCAATTCCTCAATTCCCTTGATCTCCTTCCTTTGACTGCCTAACTTATGCAAACTTCTCGTCTGCAGCTCACTTTACAGAGAAGAGTCATGTGCATGCCCTCCCAGGCACTTTGAGCAGTAACAGGTGTCAATGTGTCGCTTGAAAATAAGTCACAAACAATACCCTTGTATCTGATTGTTCTGGTAAATTTTAATATTAAACAACAGGCCTCTTGTCAGTCTAAACATCTTACTTATTGGATTTCTTGTAGGAAGTGTCCAGCCATCTACATAGCTGAAACTGGAAGAATGCTAGCAGACTGTTTCCGTGAGTACAATGGAGCCATCAAGATCAAAGATCTTATATAGCCTATTGTTGAACACTTCACATCCTTTGATCACAGCCAGACCGATCTCTCTGGTTGTGTTCTTTCTCAGGGATCACATATTTGTCCAAGTCTTAACAACCAACCAATGTTTTAATCTCTCTCTTTATCTTCCCTAATGGCAGGTTTTCTTCATCTATTCTCACTTTTTCCTTTCATCTGCACTGACTTTATTATCTTCCTTCCCTATTACATATGTTACCTGCTCTTTCCTCTTCAGCTGCACACCTGATGAAGACTATACAGCAGAGTCATGTCTATACCATGGAAATATAGAAATAACCTTAACATAATTTTGTCCTTTGCAGATGCACACTGATGCACTAACTCCACAAATAAAAATAAAAACTTGTTAACTAGGAGATGCAGAACAGGAAGACCATCAGTTCTCTCTTGCCCCGGATCTAAGACATCACAGAAGTTAGACTGTGGAGTTAGGGCTTGGAGATCAGCAGAGGGAACAGATGCCTTGCGCATAAGGTGACAGTTGTCTGCTCCCTATTAAGTACACAAAGTGTTCTACTGCTGAAATGAGGAACATTATAAACAATACAGTAAAATAATTAAAGTGACACTGGAAGCAGAGCAAGTTGATAACATCCAGATGGTCCTTGGCTGCATCGGTTTCTTTACTGCATGCAAAATGATTGTGGGCATTAATTGCTTATTAATTCACAATCAAAGGAACACCAGCCTCTCTGGAAAGCCAGCTTCTCAATAGGCAACCTTCTGATTCGTTTTTGAGAGGCCTTGTCATTGTAGACATTCAAGGGTCATTTTATGCTGTATATAACTAAGGCCCACCTACAAATTATTCATTTTTTCTTTTCTTTATCAGAAATATAAATATTTCTGACATTAAATTATATCTTGAAAAAATAGTAATTTTTATTACAATATAATTTAACTCAATTATTATTACAGATAACATTTTCATTGGGTCACAACTGCTATTTAAGCATTATTTGAGGATATGTTTTTTTAAATATATCCATTTTGGACTGATCTTGACATTTCTTTTTGGTAGATTTACTATGTAAATGTAATGTGAAGATCACAGTGTATTACAAAAGCAGTTTCTAGTTTAGGGAGTTTTCTTTAAGACACATACATTGAGAAGGTTATATAAATACAGCACACATTTTAATTTAGATTCTGTTCTTCATTTAGATTCTAGTAGAATTAATGTAGTGCTACATTTTTGTAATGAAATTGTGCACACCCATGACTCTGAAGTGGATTAAGGGGATTCAAAATTGGATGGATAGATGAATTGTTTTTAGCCATGGGACAAGGTATAAACACCAGGGACTAGAAACAATTATATTTTCATTTTGGTTCATTCTGAACAGAAATAGTAATTTTTACGTTCCTGTTCCAATGTTCCACCCCGTTCTCTAGTTGGTAACCGGTTAGAATGAAATAAAAGAATGGTTAATAGCGTTCTATGCATATGATGAAAAGCTACACTGCTTATGAAAAATATCTACAGTATTAAATTAAAGACTTGACTTAAATCAGAAACATGTATATTTATTTATTAAGCAGATTTATTTACAGTAGTCATCGTTTAAAAAAAAACAAAATAATGTTGTAATATGTACTAATAAAAAAAAATTAAACAATCAAAAGATGCTAAACAAAAGGATTGTGAGGCAATAACTAACTTGATAGTGTACCTGCATCATCAAAAAAAAGTTAATAATTACAAATGGCAAATTATAGGCTGTAAAAAAATGAAGCAATGTACATATTTTAGCAAAGCTCTAACGGTAACTGCAACTGGCTACATAGCTGAGCTTGTTACATAATCTTTTGTGTGGCTACAACTTTAACATCTCAATTGAAACATGGAACTGTGGAAAAACATTTATAGTGTGCATCATGATCATGTCTCAGTATTTGGTTACCTCACACAAAGTTTTATTGGCTTAATATCCAACAATCACTGTTTTTATTGGCATTGGCTACCTGCATCATCTATCAAAAAAAAGTAATAAATGACATCATTATACAAAAATGGCAATAACAGAATATAGAATTAAAGTGTGTTTTTAGCCTATTAACCACATATTGATTTCTACAGTTGTAATCAATATTTATTTCCCCTGTCTCTAATTGGAGATCTCTCCCACTCCCTCACCACCAAATAGCTAATGTGTGGTGAGCACACAGGCACAATAATGGCTGCTGTCATATCATCCAGGTGGGTGGTTGAACTGGTTCCCCTCTGTCTAGGTAAAGCTTTTTGA
This sequence comes from Erpetoichthys calabaricus, assembly GCF_900747795.2. Lineage (NCBI taxonomy): Eukaryota > Metazoa > Chordata > Cladistia > Polypteriformes > Polypteridae > Erpetoichthys > Erpetoichthys calabaricus. The sequence continues at coordinate 233,120,022 of NC_041397.2, read as the reverse complement.
GTGGCAAGGAAAGTGTTATATGAATGTAATTGAATATCATTTATTTTGTTTACATAACAAACTGTTTGTTTAGATAAGTAAACAGGACATTCTACAAAATATTCTAATTTAATCTAGTATACAAAGATGACAAGATGCATCCTAGGGACGAAAAAGCACGCTCAACACTGACCTGGGTAACAGCAAGAAGAAAAACGTTCATTGCCAGTTTGTGTAACTTTAAATCTGCTGTTGTACCGCAACACTGGTTTAAATAGCCTAAACAACATTCGGAATGTGGCGCAGCAGGAAACTGTTTAAGTGGGGACCTTTTTCACTGTTACACTGCTAAACACACGTGGAGTGGAGTACATGTGTTAGTGGAGGTATTGAGCGGTGAAAATGGACAGAGAACATTCTGAAACTGAAGCTGTAGCAGACGATAAAGTTGAACATGATGACACAGAAGAAATTTTGCCGAAAAAAGGAGCTGTGTGTGTTGTCTGGAGATACTTTGGTTTTAAAAGGTCAGATGCGGAGGTGGTAACACGAGCAATTTGCTGCACCACGTTAGCCGCAAACATGCTTTGGAGTACCATGAATGTATGGAACTAAGACTGGCACCCTCCATGTCCTCAGGTAAAACTGAAAAAGCTAGAGGACACTCAAGTCAGACTTTACTTGTAATTGCGTTTTCTAGAGGTACTGCCTACGACAGGGGTCGGCAACCCGCGGCTCTGGAGCCACATGCGGCTCTTCAGCCTCCTTGTAGTGGCTCCCTTTGGCCTTGACAAAAAAAAAAAACATGAAAATGAATAATGGCAATTTCTTAATTTAAGTTGTATTTATATATATGTTTATTTACGACTACTACTGTTATACATTTTAACATCTAATTTAGAGAGTTTAATTCTGCATGGACAGAAGCATTTGCCTTCACCGCCAACGACGCTGGCTTACCGGTGTGCTTAATATGTGGCGATAAATTATCGAACAACAAAAAATGTAACGTTGAAAGACATTTTCGAAACAAGCACTCAGCATTCAAAATACCCAAGTGAAGATAAGCGAAAGAGAGCAATTTCGGAACTGCAACGGAAAGCTGAACAGAGCAAACATACTTTCAAAAAGTGGATCACTTCTACACAGTCAACTACAGCTGCTAGTTTTGTGGCAGCTCAAGAGATCGTAAGGAGGGGTAAGCATACATGAATACATGAAAGAATCGTTCATAAAAATATCAGAGCATCTATTCTCCGACTTTAAAAACAAACGGGAAATTGTTCAGAAAATGCAAGCTGCATTTAGAGAAAGATTCAGTGAGTTCAGAAAGGAAAAACACACACTCTCTCCTTCCCTGTCACACCCCTGGACATCGACCCATCCCTGCTGAACACATCCGCATTCACAGGAGTGAGTAAGTAAGCCCGATCTAGAAATTGAACTGGACGACATAGTAGATAAAGATTAATGGGTGTCCAAGTTCAAATGCCTGACAGCGGATCTTGAAGAAGTCGCCCGTCAGAAGGCTACTCTCGCTAAAGAGCACAAATGGAGTGATATTGAAAACCTCCCCAAACCCGACAAATTTGTTTTCGACACATGGAGTGCCATTCCCGAAACGTATATGAACATGAAAAAATATGCATTTGGAGTCCTGTCCATCTTTGGCTCAACATACTTAAGTGAGCAAGTTTTCTCAAGCATGAACTTCATAAAGTCCAAATATCGCTCCCGCCTCACACATGAGAGCCTGCAGTCCTGTGTGAAGGTCAAAGTCACATCGTACAGCCCCGACATAGAGATGATCAGCAGCGAACTTAAGGAACAGAAGTCACATTAAACAGGTGAGAACAATAGCATTTAATATGCTATTATTTTTCAGAAAAAAAAACACATTCATTTCGGACCCGGAGCTGATGTAGGTTTTTTTGTATGTTCAGGTGCTTCAGTTGATTCAGCACACTGAAATGGAATTTAATGTTTACTTTTTTAAAGCTGCTAAGCTACAGCTAAATGTTTTATTTATATTAAAGTGGGCTAGTTTTTATTTTAATTTTACACAGGTATAGGAAGGACCCAAATAGGCCTGCATAGTTCAGTTTAATTTATTTCAAAGTAGGCCTACACATGCACACTGCACTTCTGTTTGTTGTATTCCGTGGTTGTAACATGTAAAATCTAAAAAAAGATTAAAACTTTTAAAAGTTTATAAGCTGTGTTATGTTTTGCGGCTCCAGACTATTTTTCTTTGGAGGAAGGGGGGGCAAAATGGCTCTTTTCATAGTGAAGGTTGCAGACCCCTGGCCTACGACAAAAAAAGCAAGCGGTGGATCGAGTTAACCAACGCCATTACAATCCATATAACTAACGTGTCAGTGGACAGAGATTGTTAACATTAACAGAAAGTGTAGTTGGTTTACAAGAAATATTTGCTATTTATTCCTTTTCTAAGACATGTTCAGTGCAATACAACTTTTGACAAGCACCTCTTGATATTTTACTAAGTCTAACTGCCTCTTTGGATGGTTGAAAATATGTTGTCAAAATTATAGTTTAAGTTGTTTGCAAAATTTGTTCAATAAAAAGGCTCTATATTTTGACTGCATCTGTCATGCAATGTGATTCCTTCTCTTCATTAGTGCCACCCCCTTGGCCTTTATGGGGCCAAGCAAACCTGTATTAATACTTGTGTGCACATTAAAATGTTTTTTGTACAATGTACAATTCTTATGACAGTGGAGTAGGTTATTCTTAGCCAGCCTACTGCAGTAATTGCAGTGGAAAATGTGGTTAACATCTACTCACGCATGGGAAAAAAAATACGTAGAATATCGTGAAACTAGTATAATTTTGAAAAATACTGTGATATAGAATTTTGGTCATACCACCCAGCACTACAATCTGCAATCTCAGATAAACAGTGGTACTGACCTTTTACTGTTAACCCAATTATAATAATAGGTCATCTCCCTGGTGGCAACCACCTAGAATCTTTACACAAAAAAAGCCTACAAAATGGCAGCACCCTTGAAAAGATAAAATGGCATCAGGAAAGTCATGAATACCCTGCAACTTCAAAACAGGACCTGAATATCAGGAATGGAATCAGCCACCCAAAAAAATGCCATTTAAATTATAAGTCTTGAAAAAAATTCAGAACAATGAGAACAAAATTTAAAATGAACCCAAATCATATTTACATGTTATTTTAGAAAGTAACTTGTAGCCTGAAACAGAGAAAATGCAAACCAGTTCTTCTCATATCATATAAGTGTTTTAGAAGTATGATGAATCATATTACACAGAGGAAAAATTAATAGATTATTAAAGAATCACTTCCTAGAACATTAGAAAAACTTATGATGACAACAGGCCATTCAGCCCAACAAAGCTTACCAATCCCATCCTCCTGTTTAGCTTCTCAACAACGTCAAGTTGAATTCTGACTATCCCCAATGTTCATTTGTCCACCACACTACCAGGTAACAAATTCTATATGTCTATAGTTCTCTGTGTGAAGAAACCCTTCCTAATGTTTGTGTAAAATTTAAAAATAAAAGTTTCCAACTTTAATTCACTGTAGATATTCCTTTCATAATGTTAACACTTCATTTATGTCACCTCTTATTTCCATTTGCTTAAACTAAAATTGTTCAGCTCCTTCAGACTTTCCTCATAACTCATACCATGCAGTCCTGGAATCATTCTAGGCACTCTAAAATTTTAATGAGCAAGGCTGGCCCTTTAAAGGCCACAATGATACCAGGCTAGAACTTCTATTGGCATCTGTTCTTCTTTGCTCTTCTGACACCACACTAACAAGTAAAGGTCCAAATCTCATAAGCAGCTTATAAGCTACTCGTTCCTTGCAGGGAGCACCAGAGTCGCACTCCTTTAAATCAGAAAGCATGTGCTGCTCAATAGCTGGGCAAGGACACACTCACTTCATGACACTTCTCCCAGACATCAAACTTAAAGGAGCAAAACAGTCCTAGTTTACCTTTGTATCACTGACTTACTGAAAGAAAAAAGTCATGTGTTGTTATTTGAATGACAGCCTGAACTGTTCTGTATATTTATACTTCAATTATAATTAGAAATACATGTCTTATATATAAATGTCTACACGTGGAAGTGTGTGTGTTTTTCCAGCCCGGAAGTGACAGGTGGAGTCGGGGTTAGGGCTCCTCCTCCAAGGAAACAGACAACTCGCTTAGCTGCTAATAACACAAGCAGGCCAGCATGTCAGCAAAACGGTATCCCTTTTATTTTTCCTCCCGCCACTAATACACAAGCGAGGCGAGAACGTTTGCAAAACAAAACCTCCTAGGGGAGAGATGCAGAGAGTAGTTCCTTTCAATTACCTGACATCTCTACATTTCAGTTTTTTTTTTCTGACGATTTCAATAGTTTCTAGGACCCCGGGCTTTTTACAGCACAGGCTTATACAGCTAGTATAATATAATTACTAAAAACCTGCACAGCACATATTAAAAATGATCTGGTATACTGTATTTTTTACACATATATGTACTGCATAGATCTAATCACCTTCGAGTGTTTTGTATTGTTTATATGTCAGCTGGAAATTTATATTATATTTATTGTACAAGCCATTCTTAAATATTTGCTTAGTTTTGCTAGAAATGCTTAACTGCAGTAATGCAAAGAAATAAACAAAAATGCAACCCAGACACACAGCCCTTAAACTTATGAAATTTCCTCTTCATTTTTTTATGATTTGTTTTTCTTTACTACAAGTCTGAAAGTGATTTTTTTTGTGATGTGTCATACTCAATGCTTGAACGTTTGTCATCTCAGTAGCTGTACAATTCTGAAAACACTGAAGAAACACAGCTACATTTACACTGCAACTGAAGTCAATAAATGACAAGAAGATGTCTCTGTCCATTGACTGTTGGCTCCAGCAGTGCTGTAAAATGCTGGGAAGCATTATATACCTGGATCTTTAAAAGCTCAAAAAAGGCCTTGAGTGGTCAAGGTGCTTTGATAAGACCGGAATGTACAATATATTGTCCAATATGGACAAAACTGGGAACAAAAAGAATTATACAGAGACAATGTTGGCAGACTTGTGATCTTCAAAGGCAACTAGCAAATTTAAAAAAAACTGACATTTTCAAATTTTAAAAGGAATATATACCTAATCTGAAATATTACTGTCTCAGATGATTCCGATTATAGCCCTGATAATCTTAACATTGTTTTAGCATAAAAGTGTCATCTGTTTAACCTAATACAGGACTGCAGAGGGATGGAGGTTACCAAAGCAGTACTGAGTACATGGCAGTAAGTCACCATGGACAGACTGCCAGTCCACTGCAGGGCCTTAATATGTATATGTATATACATGTATATAGGTGGCACGGTGGCGCAGTGGGTAGCGCTGCTGCCTCGCAGTTGGGAGATCTGGGGACCTGGGTTCGCTTCCCGGGTCCTCCCTGCGTGGAGTTTGCATGTTCTCCCCGTGTCTGTGTGGGTTTCCTCCGGGCGCTCCGGTTTCCTCCCACAGTCCAAAGACATGCAGGTTAGGTGGATTGGTGATTCTAAATTGGCCCTAGTGTGTGCTTGGTGTGTGGGTGTGTTTGTGTGTGTCCTGAGGTGGGTTGGCACCCTGCCCAGGATTGGTTCCCTGCCTTGTGCCCTGTGTTGGCTGTGTTCGAATTCAGCGGGTTGGAAAATGGATGGATGGATATATTATATAAATATATATATATATATATATATATATATATATATATATATATATATATATATATATATATATATATATATATATATAAATATGTACGTATATATTACAGTAGTAGGTGGAGTGGTGGCTCTAACGCTAGGGATCTACGCTGTTGATCAGAAGATTGCTGGTTCGAATCCTGTAAATGCCAGAAATTACTCTACTCTGTTTAGCCCATGAGCAAGACCCTTAATCTCCACTTGCTTCATCCTGGGTATGATGTTAATCTGCAAGCAGGGAAAACTCGGCGGTTGGTGGCAGGATTGGCACTCCAGCCACTGTAAAAACACCTCAAACTGTTCCAGTGTGGCAATGAGATGTCACCTGTTGCATGGCTGCACTCGGATCCAATTCTGGGTGGTTCTTTGTGTGGTGGGTGCAGCTCCCAACCTCTCTCTCTCTTGTACAGTAGTACAGCATACAGTATATAGCATTATTATTGAGACTTGAGATTTGCATCAAGTAAGAGGGGGGGGTCCCTTTTTTAATTCTTTCAGGGCTAATTATTTTTTAAATTTTCTCCCAGGTCTGAATATTTTTCCCAAAAAACTCTAAAAGGCATACAAAGTAAACACTATATGGATTTAACATTAAACATCAGCTTTCTAAGATTGGCTGTTACACTACTAACATACCTGTTTGTCTAACCATTTATAATCTGAAAGGCACTTACTGGAAAAGAAATCGCTATCTGCCTTTCGTTTTTGATTTCCAGATCACTTGCATCAAAATTGGACTTTGATAAGTCACAGTCTGATTCAGCAATAATATGCAAAAAGCAAAAAAAATTAATAATGCCCACAGAGGATTTTATTTTGCTCATTCGCTTTGCTCTTTTGCCCAACGTCGACGCCATTCTAGACATTGTTTACTCTACGCTCCTCACACACATACACACACAGAGATTCAATGTCAAGTCAATGAGTTTAACAGTCCTCCAAGCAAAGAGGGTCTACCCATAATGTGATGGTGAGCTTTGTCAATGTCCACAGCTGATTATTACCCTCTGCCCCTGGATGTCCACTAAAGTCAACATCCAACCTCAACCCCTGCTGTCGACAAAAGTCGACATTAGCCCTAAAAGAGTTAAATCCTGGCCTGAAAAACTGCACAAAGTTTTATAGACAGTCAGTAAAAGTAAAAAGTACTTTAAAGCTGGCAAAAATGTATTGGATCAGGTCAATGAATTACTGTAAACATTAACTACACACTGTTGAGGAGTGCACCTTGCTTCTGTCCAGTATTAAAAAAATGGGCATATATTAGCATGCTAAAAATAGTATTATTTTCTGTTCATTTTATGCTCATGGCTTCCTTAATAAGGGACTGCATTGTCACACAGGGAACTTTAACTAACATCTTTGTTCATAGCAGGTGGCTTTAATACCATATCCTGAGGATGACCGGCCCCTTTCTCCTCATGCCTCATATAGGTCCTTGATCCTAAAACCCAAGAAAAACAGTTTTTCTTGCTGGTTCTATAACATATCAGTGTCAATTTGGATATGAGTCCAATTTGTGCAGGTTTGGGATAAAGGTCACCCCTTTAATGTACAAACAGTAAATTAGAAGTCAGGTTTTTTTTTTCATTGCTATCAGTTTTTGGACAAATACCCTAACATGCTTCAAATATAAAGATCCAGTGCTTTACAAGAAGCTATCTCAGTGGCTATATGATTACTCTATTATATAGCAAAATGGCATTATTATTAAAACAAATGCAATTAAGTAAAGGTCTGAAACTATACCCCGCTGCTTTCTTGTAAAACGAAAATATACATGAAAAGTCCAATAAAAAACAGTCTCGTGTTGGACATTTTGGGCAAAGGCTAATACCGAAAAGACAATTCATCTCAGGTCTGTCAGACGATCAACAGTGTTGAAACTATGAATAAAACTGAAAAGGCTAATTTTACATTCTAACTTAATTTTCATTATTCCCACCAATATCTCTCTCTTCACCATCTCGTTCAATTCAAGATTCAACATTTAATGAAAAATCTACATATCACGCCTCCTGAGAGCTCTAGGATTATGAGAGCGTGAACCCTGTCTTGTGGAGGATTCTGCATACTCTACATAACACTTTAAACACAGGCTTTCAAAATCATCCTCAATTCAGTGGTTTTAAGCAAATTATATGGTTGGCCAATTTTACTTCAGACTGGAAATTATGAAAAGAATATCTGATAACTAGACTATGAGTATGAAGATGTTTTTCCATAGGTTCCCTGGTCTTTTCATGTTTCATTATGCTGTTTACTTTGGTCATTTGGCTGAGCAAAAGTAACAAAAAAGTTTCTCAATATAAAGAAAACCATAACAGTTTTAGATTGTTCTGACCTTTATTAAATTTTTTTTGCATGAATTAAAAAATGTGCTATTTTGAAAATGAGAGAGCTTCACACTTCGGCAGATCTGATAATTCCCTCACCTTGGTCATGCTTGTTTGTAATGTTCGGCATTGTTATGTCTTAAAATGTAAAGTGGCAATACTAGTCTTGTGTCATTGTCATATCATGCACATTGTTATGTTATGGAAAATGTTGGGGGTGGCAAGAAAATGGAATGGAATAGGTAGTCCAAATTTGACCTTTCAGCCATCCTTTTCATTTGCTCAGTTTTTGCAGTGACACAGCTAGTGGCAGTCAAATAAGGAGTCCCACATGGCCTGTTATCTAGTCTCAGTTTCGGCTGTTTTCATTAGTCCTTGGATTGTAACCCAGAAATTCCTTATTAACTTCTGTGCTAACTTTCAATTCAAAACAATATTTGAAACTCAAATAATACCTTATGAATGAGGTCTACTTGGGAAAACAGGAGATGTTTAAATATTTTTGGAGGTAAAGTACAAATTTGTGAAATCACAGATTTAGCTGTTCATATGAAATAATATGTAAAGACACTAATTCTGTTAACAATTTTGAAAATGTTTTGTTTAATTAACAGCTTACACATTTTCTTCTGCTGCAGGATAATTACAGCCTATATTTAATACATCATTTACTGAACCTGCTTAATCCAATTACAGTGTTGCAGAAATTATGATTAATTATGATTATTCTGTTATTATTAGGCAGGAGCCCAACAGTTAGCAATGCTACCTCCCACCTCCAGAGTACTGGGCTGGAAAGTTGGCCTGGCTCCTGTTTAGAGTTTGCATTCTTTTTCTGTAATAATAATAATTCTTTGCATTTATATAGCGTTTTTCTCACTACTCAAAGCACTCAGCAATTGCAGGTTAAGGGCCTTGCTTAAGGGCCCAACAGAGCAGAGTCCCTTTTGGCATTTACTGGATTCGAACCGGGAACCTTCCAATTGCCAGTGCAGATCCCTAGCCTCAGAGCCACCACTCCACCTTCTTTTTCTGTGTCTGTGTGCGTTTTTCTATCAGTGCTCTAGTTTTTCTCCCATACGCCCAAAGCAGTGGGTTGACTGGCAATTCCAATTTAGTCCGGTATCAACATGTTTGAGTGTATGTGTGTCAGAGAGTGGGTCCTTCTAACCACTGACACACTGTCCATGGCTGTGTCCTTTCTGCTGTTTAGTGCTGCCAGAATTGGTTCTGCCCCTTCACAACCCTGAAATGGAGTATGCAGATTTGAGAATTTTATGTTAGGCCATATTATTATTGTGTTTATAAGTGCTATGTATAAAAACGCTTTGAAATCACTTCAGTTTTTTTTTTGTTTTGTTTTTTTTTTGTCCAGCACCTCCTGACTCACTCAGAAAACCTCCACATGATATATCGTTCATCTTGTCTTGATGTGTAGTTATGTAAGACATCAACCTTTTTGGGGTTTTCCTTACTTTTGGCCCTCTAGACCTGAAAAACCCACATTTGTAGACCATTTTTGGGCCATATTTTGTGCAGGAATTATTAGATAGATAGATAGATAGATAGATAGATAGATAGATAGATAGATAGATAGATAGATAGATAGATAGATAGATAGATAGATAGATAGATAGATAGATAGATACCCTTAAGTTAAAGAGTAAAGCAATAGGCGTTTTCACCAAAAATGATGTGAAGGACTTGAAAGTGTTCATGCTATATCAACCGACCCCTGGGGTCACCCTCTACTGGGATGCAAGGGGGGGTCAAAGTTCCTCTTGTTCCCAAAAAAATGGGGTTTGGTAATATAGGCATTTGGAGTGTCGTTTTATATTATTTCAAGGCTGGTGATCACAAATATTATAATATTTTTAATATTTGATTCTTTAATAGTGGTTCAAGTCCTCTAAGAACCAATACCAGAAGGGTAAAAATGACAAATTTCAAACATAACCATATGGGGTATTTTAGATTATTTCAAGGTCGGTGATTAAAAACATGATGTTATTTGTGATTTTTGGTCATTCACTAGGGATCTAGTCCTATATGGACCTCTATGACAACTTTTTATTACAATTGAAAACATTTAAACGGATAAATTTAAATTGAAAGCACACATTTTAATATTTTGAATATTTGAAGTAACTATTCTTGTTTACTATGTGCTTCTAGCTCATGAAGTAAATCATTACATTTCTAATGAACACCAAGAATTAAGGTAGCTTATACTAATTCAGACATTATATTATTAATATATTTTCTTTTGCAGTATGGCAGCACAGTCCCTCGCACTGCTATCTCACAGCTCTAGAGTCTTAGCCTAGTTACTGCTTGGTGCTTGCACATTTTTTCCCATGTCTTGTGTCACTTTTCTTTTTGGTATTCCATTTTTTCTCCTATATCCCAAAAACATGTTTGTTAGGTCAATTGGCAGTTCTTAACTGGCCCTGTTTCAGTGTGAGTAGACCCTGCCTTGTGCCCAGTGTTGCCAGGATAGGCTCAAGTTCCCTGAAACTATACACTGGATTCAGTGGTCCTGAGAATATTATATTCTGTTATTATTAGGCAGTGGGCTGACACAGTCATTCGTTCTGTTATCCCACAGCTCTAGAGTCCTGGTTTGCAATCTTGGCTTGGTTACTCTTGGAATTTTGCATGTTTTCCTCATATATGTCAGTTTTTGTGCATGTACTATAGTTTTCCTTTCTCATGTCACAAGAAGTACTGTTTATGTTTGTCTACTTGGCAACTGCTAATTGACTCATATTTAATATAATGACTTTATCAGTAAGTTTCTTTGCTCTGTTAATGAAAACACTTTATGTAGTTGAGAGATAATCTAAAAGACAGGTCAGAGTGATTTAGTAAGGTCATTTGTGTTCTTACAGTTAAAGTGTGTAGATGCTGTTGCCTGTGCTTAATATTTATTTGCTTTATCTTAGCAATTTACTAATTTACTGATTTTACCTCATAACTAACTGAACTCACACCATGTTCTTGTATTGATTGTTTCCAATTAATTGATCTCTTCATTAAAAGACATTACTTTTTAGCATCATTGCCTTTCACCCAGCATAGTAATTTATTTCCTTCTAGCAAGGGCTCACTCAAATAATTTAGTATTTTTAAAAACAGAAGGTAATAAGGTAGTAGCAAAAATGAATGAAAGTGATTAAATACCCAAACTCATTTAGACATCTAAATATTCAACCACAGTTACATTCACAAATCTCCTGGAGACAAAGGTCTATCTATCTATCTATCTATCTATCTATCTATCTATCTATCTATCTATCTATCTATCTATCTATCTATCTATCTATCTATCTATTGTGAGACTTATAGTATGTGAAACTAGTTTCTATTTATTTTACCTAATATTCATTGGTATTCATCCATACGGTGAATAGTCTAAGATAGCAAATTCAGCACTGCAACATTAATATCAGATAATAACATATTACAAAATCAGAGCACCATTTTGGTACAAATTTAAAAGCATTGTTTGGAAGTTGACTAGAGCAATGGCTATAGGTTAGTGTGGCTTGTGAGTACTGATTCGATTTTGTTTAACTTCATTTGAACCTGCCGGTCCAATGCAAAGGAAACTGGTGAAAGACAGCTTGTTGTATTTTCTCACTTCCATGTAGAACTTGCACTTTGAGGTGGTAGAATGCATTTGTAATGCGTGAATAAGCAGCTTGCTCCACTGCGAACAGTTGATAAATGGTGTCTCCATTCTAGCAACATAGAGAAGCCACATTTTGTTTAAAAACAAGTAAATAGAAAAAGAGAATGTGTTTGGTTGATTTATTTTTCTTTCACTGTGAACTGCATTACAACGATAGCTATAAAGAATCCATGAATTTTAATAACTTGGTAGTTATTTCTATGAAAAAAAACAATACTGGAAATTCTGATGGAACAGAAAGCGGAAAAACTAATAAACAAAACTGATATTAAGTTTAATTTCATATTTAGAAATTTAGTAAAGGATTAATGTTTAAATACATATCAAACTAATACATAATAATGATAATTTGCTATGTTTTTTTAGAAATATTTTTAAAATTAGTCACTATGATTTGTACCCACATACGATTAGTTATCCTAGGACTAGTCAACAGGCTTTTTTAAAAATTAGCTTATTTGCATACTGTATAAATGTCAGTCACACCCATCATAATATCCACATTTATCCTACAAATTATACACATTTTTATCCCTCTACCATCATCTTTGGATGTGGAAATTTTGAGGTAAAGTTGTCATACTCCCTACAATATAAAATAAAATCAAAATGCACCTTCTTTTGTGCTCTTTGTTTTTCTCAGTTATTTTCGTATGCTTTCATCATTGTTTTAATCGCTGATTTTTGAAATGAACATCTTTCCATATTTATTGTAATATTACAATAATTGTAAGTAATAGGGAATTGTTACTCAAGTGAACAAATCAAAAGTTAAATACTAATTGAAAATAAACAGGGGCAGGTGATGGCAGATTGGTTATCCCTGATGCCTCATAGCTCCAAGGACCTGCATGCAGCCCTGAACCAAGTCACTGTGTGGTACTGAATGCCCAAGATCTCCATGGCTTTTTGTGGTGACTATCATTTCCTTCTAAATCTCACAGGTATGATCAACTGCTGACTCAAAGCTGGTTTGGTATGAGAAAAATGCATGAACCAAAATGCTGAAATACAGGGAAGCTATGTGTGATCTTCATAGCAACACCAATATTATGTTTTATAACCCTCTTATTTTAATAAATAACACTGAGGCAACCAAACAGGACTAGGGCATGTTGACTTCTTCTGAACTTGCAAGCTGGCCTATTATCTGCATCACTTTTGCATTATGCTGGCCTCTCATAATGCTGGAAGCACAGTGAGCACAATTTAAAGAGATGACCTCCAGAGCTTTTACAGTTCTCCCTATCTCTCTGCCTTCTGCCTCATTATTTGCTTGTGTTGCTCATGGCCCTCACACTGTCAAGCAGCTCTGAGAAAATACTAGTGGTCTGTCAAAGAGCTATATAAGAGTCTAGGGGATTAAAGATGGACAAACAGAAATTGAATTTTATATGCAGTATACGATTGCTACAGACAGTCTACTTGTTAGTAACTCTGGATGAAAAGTATCAACTAAATCGATAAAATCTAAAACAAACAGCTGGAGAAGCAAATAATAAGTATTTGGAATAATCTGCTTCTGATCATGACTAACAGAGTGCATTATTGTTCTACTCTTTTTTTCAAGGTTTCATTTGTAGCTAAAGAAGACCATATACTTACATTTCTATTAAGAGATGCAATGCCTGAGTAGGCTTTGGCTAAAAAATAGATTAATCTTACAGATCTTTTATCTTTGCCCTGACTGCTGGGGAAATGTCAAAAATGACAGGATATGGCTGAGATAAATTATTTAGATATTAATTCTAAAGTTTTACTTTAGATTTTCTCAAAAGCGCTACTAAAGGATACCTGCTATAAATATAATATTAGACAAGAGTGGTCATTTGCAGTACAAGGCTAGTTGACTCCTGTTATTATAACTGGAGAGGAAGCTGCAGTTCATTTAAACAGACTATAGAGATTTTTTTAGATTCAGCAATTAAAAATGAGCTTATTTGCATACTGTATATATGTCATTCATGCTCATCATAATATCCACATTAATTCTACAAATGATACACATTTGTATCCCTCTACCATCATCTTTAGATGTGAACATTATGAGGTAAGTTTGTCATACTCACTAATCATAGCATCAGACAGTCACATGGTGCATATCGATTGGCACATGCAAGTAAGAATTTCACTGAACTCTGTACATAGGAAATTATATACAGTAAAACTATCAATCGCTGCGGTGGGTTGGCGCCCTGCCTGGGGTTTGTTCCTGCCTTGCGCCCTATGCTGGCTGGGATTGGCTCTAGTAGACCCCCGTGACCCTGTGTTAGGATATAGCAGGTTTGATAATGACTGACTGACTATCAATCTATCTATGGTATATACTATATACATATATGCCCATATGCAGTGCCAGTGCTAGGTTATTTTGTGCCCTAGACCAAACTTATTAGTGTGCCAATCAACTGTTTGGTAGCTAACCTGTGCATCTGGGTTTTCCCCACCTTAGGCGAATGCCTAATTCACCTTAATGGTGGCATCGGCCCTGCCCATATGCAGTATATATATCTTATGTATATAATATAGGATTGTCTTATACAGAAAAGGCAGATGTGCTGATCAGTTTGGGAATAAATCAACTGAGTATAGAAAACAGCAACATTACTTAGACATTACAGCTAAAGGAAAACCGAAAAGAAATAGAACAAAATAAAACATAGTTTAACTGACTGCTCATAAAGTGTCCTGTTACTACATAACTAGCTGTGCTACCTATCTAAGACAGTTTGAAATCTAAGTGATCAATGTAGACCACATGCTTTTTTTTTGATATATGGGTTGTTCATTGCCATGGCTTGTGAATTCCTTTGTTTCAACTCCTCCAGCTTCTCTGAGTTTTATGCCTCCTGCGCCATTGAGTGTGCAGGGACATCCTTATTTAGTCCCATATCCCTTTTCTCAGGAAATTCATATTCCAGGAGTGATGCATTGTATCCCAATTTCTTTTGCATGGGACTTCCTTAGCTTTTGGTGTTTTGTGCTGTCTCATCATACGAAACACGCAGTCTTTCTCCTCTTTGGACAGAGGCACCTATTTTTGCCAATTCCTCTTTGCATTGTTAAGAACTGTCACTCTTATTACTGTATGAATATTGATTTGCCTGGTTCAACAACTGTAGTCTAGGTATGTCGGGGCTTTAGTTTCCCAACATCTGTGTCAATACTGTATATTGTTATTTTTACTTATCCATTGCCTGTCATACAAAGTTATCATTCAAGTGCAAGAAAGTTGCTACCACTCTAATGTTGCTGGCAAATAACAACAGACAAAAGAATACAGTGAAAAGACCAATTTTCTTATATTTATTTGGTAGTTTTATTATCATTTTTAATTTTTTTTACCTTTCTTGTACATGTTCTGCCTATTTTTTTATATTTTTTCAAACCCTAGCAACCAGATGGACAAATGCATACACTTGTCTATTTATAAAGGTATAAAATTTATTTATAAACATTTATAACATTCTGAAACTATCTTAATCTATATTGGTGCACACAGGGTTGTAAACTCATTTTACAAGCATTGGGTTTTAAGATACGAAACAATCCTGAATGGGATTGCAGTCTACTCAAGTGCTCATTCTTATACACAATTACATGGAGCTGGCTTGCCAGGATGTATGGGAATAACCCTGAGAAAAACCCATGGTGGACATTGGTGAAACATTCACAATTCACAAAGACAGCAACCTGATATAGGGTATCTCAGGACACACAACACTAGATCGATCCACTGTGCCACTCTAATTCTGTTGCTGTGAGGTGTATTTTTTAAGAACTTCAGGCTCACCCAATTGCAGAGTTCCTTTCAAGTCTTTGGCCTCAAGGGATACAAAATGAATTCAGCTTAAATTGTGACACCAAAGCTTTTCATGCATTTATGAGGAATAACATACATGTGTATTTTAAAAATTTGCCCAGACTTTCCTTCACGTCTAGAACAAATGACAGATGATCTGTTACTGAAAAGCTCTGGAGGGTTTTTGATCTCTGAAGCCTGTTAGATATCTCTATTCTGATAATATAAATCAAATTGGGTGAGCTTGTATGGCATTAACGGCTTTCTCTTTTAAGTACAGTATACAAGTATGTTGTACAGTATCAGTTTTTAGAGGAAAAGGGAGAGCTACACAGGGTACTGAACTTGGTAAGAGGTACTTTTTCATGCATGAACATGAACATGAAAGACACAGTTAAAACTGGGAGCATCAAAGTTGTTTGGGGGAGAGTGTTTATGGTTCTCAAAACTCTGCAGAGCTGGACAATATATGCACAGCAATACTTGCAAAAGGAAGATCAGCTGAGGCTGAAAATCCATTACTCCATTTCATATATTTTACATTTTATGGTCTGAAAAGAAAGATACATCCATATGTGAGGTGTTGGATTTGGACTAGTCAAAAATAATTTAAAAAATCCTCTGAAACAAAGAAGCCATCTTTGTTTTTGTTTTTTCTTTTTGTTTTGTTTTTTTACTTTTATCGCTAGCTGTGCTACCCAGGTTAAATTCTATGTAATCAATGTAAACCTCAGCATTAATGTTTGCAGTGCACCATGCAATGTGTATGTCTCTGTTATATGCCATAGGGTATGTGATTTTTTTAACAGCAGTGTTAATGTCTGTGATGCACCATTTTTTGGAATGACAGAGACATAACAACCAGTTGGACATATAGACACTTATCCTTTTGTTAATGTGGATTTTTATTTAACACAACCCTTTTTGGTTTAAATTTCCTGTCTTAATCAGTTCCTATAGGTGGTTCACTGTACAGTGTACCAGACCACTGGTATAAAATCTTTACCCTAGTGTGGTTGCTAAATGATCACACTATTTTAGCATGTCCTTACAAGAGTATAAAAGGGTATGATGCAGACATTCCTTCTGAGATTAGTTTCTTTTGTCATCTGCATATTTTTTGCAGCCATAAACTCTTTCAGTGAGCTCTACATATAAGAGGCCAATTCTGAGTATGGCTTTTCTATAAACATGGAGTTTGGAAGAAGAAATAATCTTTTGCTCTATGCTGAATTCTCTGCATATTTGCACCTGGCACACTCAAAGATTAAACAAGAAAAGGACTATTTGCATTTGCACAGAAAGACTGCTGGGGCGTATGATTCAGGGCGCCTTCGTTCCTGAAGGCATTTTCCTCTGTTGCTCTTAATATATACTGGAAGCCTCCTGTCACTAAACATGGCTTTAGAAAAATAAAATACTCTAAAATTGAAAGAAACTTCATGATTTTTTTATAAGGAAGGAGAATGCAATAGTCTGACAATAGTCAAAGGGCAATTTCTTTTTAGAGTTACTAGCAGATTATTTGTCCATATTTTAGGCATTCTGAAAGACTTCTTTCCTACTGCTACAAGTTTCACATCTTTTTTCACTTGCATCTGGATACCTAATTCACCCACCAGCACTTTCCACTGCCCTCAACCTATTCTTTTCCTCACCAAAAGTCATTAAGATCCAAGCTCTTTAGCAGCATTCCCAAGGTTAAACATAATAGTCGGCTGAACAAACACAAGCAACTGCTGCGGTTTATTGAAAATTAACTGCGCCTCACTCCAGCTACCATGCAGAAAGTAATGGCCAACATATGTTTCTACCCTTGAAGAAGAATTGGCACAAGCAGAGTAAACAAGTTCAAGCTGCAAAGTCATTAGATGACTTGTCTGTGTTGCCTGCCAAAGAGGAAATTCAGAAACGTTACATGTTTGAAAGGTTTCAGCTACAGATGACCACATGCCAAGTGTCAAAGAAAAATACCACTACCACAGCTAACTGGCTCTTAAAACAGCATATCACAGTAACCTTTATCTTTTGTAGAAAACAGACCATAGAGACATAATGGGGAAGCGGAAAGCACCAGCAGTAGTTGCAAGTAGGCAGTGGGTTTACCATTCATTTTTAAACTCACTATGTTGTGTCAGTACAAGTGAACTCAAAGAAGCTTGAAAGGATATTGAAGAAGAGATTGTGTAAGGATGCAAGTGAACAGTACCAGTGGATTGTTAAATGGACATGAACATTACACAGTAATAGACAGCAGTTCATGTGGACGGTGTCAGTGGAAATTAAACATGAAAAGCTAACTGTGAGCAATTACATAGAGCAGATTATAGCTGGCCACAAACAACGGACAAAGAAGAATAAGTAGAGTGTCCAATACACAATAGGGCTGTTGGACAGTTGATCCATTTTATTAGTTTCTAATTCTATGATTCTTCTTGTACTGAGCGAAATTGCTGTTGCAATTTTATATCACAAGTAGGATATAACTAACCTGCCTCATAGAGTGTCCAATCCAATCTAATCGGGAACAACCTGCACTTGATTGATTCTGCTTCACAATAATAGGAATGAAACAATAACTATGTAGTTAAATGTTTTGATATTTTTGAATTCTCTGTAATAATGGAATTATAAACATTAATACCCTTTGTTCTCGTTAACACTACCTCCGGAGACATCAAATTAACAGAACATTTAGGTAACCCTATATAGCTATTCAAGTCACATAAGATTAAGAAAGTCAAAAGGGAATCTGCTCTTTTGGGCCCTTGAGCAAGGCTCTTAACCTGCAATTGCTGAGCACTTTGAGTAGTGAGAAAAGCGCTATATAAATGCAAAGAAAGAATTATTAATGTTATGCGAGTCCAAATCTGACAACAAAACAAGAAAAACTACCTAATTACAACTCAATTTTAAAATAAAACTAGCCAGCAATGTTATTGAGAGCATCACTGACTGCAACACTACTATTTAAAAATGTCCTCTCCTAGATGGGGCGGAGTGGTGTCTCTGAGGCTAGGGATTTGCATCGGAACATTGCTGGTTTGAATCCCGTAAACTCGAAAAGTGACTCTACTTCGTTGGGCCCTTAAGCAAGGCCTTTAACCTGCAATTGCTCCGTGTTGGGTATGACATTAATCTGTATCCAGCTCTGCATGTGGGCCCTCCAACCTGCAGGGAAAAACATGGGGGTTGGTGGAAGAATTGGCACTCTGACCACCATAAAAAACCTCACACTGGTTCCATTCCATCTGAACTTGTGTGGTGCTGAGGTGTCACCCGTTGCATGGCTACACTCTGATCCCAATCTGGGAGAGTTGGCTCGTCATGTGGTGGGTGCTGCAATGCGATGTACCAGCGCGTGCTCCTAACCTCTCTCCTAGATGGTGATTTTGGGCTCCTTATTCTGTGTTTCAGCAGTACATTTCAATTGAAGTGAACTTTTGTGGATGTGCAAGTTTCCAAGTGGACAAGTTGATATAATGTGGCTGGTGCTTAAACTTATTGTATTGCTGAAAATCATGCTCAGTGCACTGTTGGGATTGGGATTAATATCCAGGGTTGTCCTTGAAAATACAGAATATCATGGTGTGCAAAGAATAAATAGAAACTGAGACTAGACACTGTCAAAGGATCATTTATGTGAAGGAATACTGAACAAACTTAGGGGAAAGTGTAAACAAATTAAAAGTGGACTCCATCAATAGAGAACGCCACAGGTTACTGTCAGCATACAGAATTGTTGGACAGTAACATATTAGACAAATTATTTAAAAAGCAATTAGTATATTGCCAGGAGCCAGAAAATCCCAAGATTCATTGAGTCAATGAACAGTTTAAAAAGAGAGTATAATGTTGATGGAATGCCTTAAAGGACTTAATTACTGGTCAACTTAATTAGGGAGTGCATTCAAGAACAGGAGAGCACAGCTACCAGTAAGTGACATTAGATTAGTAATATAAATCTACTCTTCATAGAACTGGGACCAAAAATTCAGTGCTTTCACATTAGTAACACCTGTCCTCACATCTTAGTGCAGCTCTCACTGTTCATTTGGTCTAATGCTGCATGTTGGTCTGTATTGTCTAAACTGATTACAGAATTTCATCCTTTCATCATATCCAAGTCTAGTTCATGTGTACCAATCAATCACCGCCTGTTACAATATTACATAAAACTGCCAGATGCTGCTGCTTTACAAGATGAATTTTTAAACAAAGTCCAAATCATTAAAGAAACAACATACAGTAAACTATTCAAAGGAGAAGGCTTGGCAGTGAAGAAAAAATGTTGTTGTCCCACCTGTTTTAACTAAAAGCCCAAAATATGCCCTTTAAGCGTGTGTTTTCATTACAATGCTGTGAATAGGCCATCACCTCTTTAACAGCCAAGCAGCCACATTAAAAAAAATCTCATAATGGCACAGGTCTCCCAGTGGAACCTGTCATTCACTGTTTAACCAACAGTGACTGACAAATTGCGCCATTACAAAAAGAGGATTGTTGGTAGTGGCTACACATCACATGGCGGCTGTGGACAAAACTTATGCAGAAGTTTAAAATTCAACAGCAGCAAGCTTTTAATATATGTCTCTATATTCTACTAAGATGTCTCGAGTCTTTTGAACCTCAGCTGCAGTTTATATGATTGATCAATTACTATGCTCCAAATAGCTTTCTATTCTGTCATTTGAAAACACCTTTACATTCTGTTACAGAATACATTAAGCATATTATGCATAACACAGTCAATTCCATTCTAATGGTACCTTTCATTTTTTGAGATCTACTGCTCTTTATAAACTCTGTGCTAGGATGACTTGTAGAGACTCTTCAAGGATAACGGCTATGCCCTTTTTTCATTGCTGCTGCTGAATTATCTGAACGTGATTAGCTAGCAATATGACTGTTTCTAAATGGAAGGTAATGCTAAAACTCTCTTAGCAACTGATGATAATGGCGGACAGTAAGGAGAATCCAGGCTCTCTACCAAACAGGTAAGTATAAAAAGCAACAGAATCACACTGGAGAGGGAGATCAGACGAGAGAGACACAGAGCTTTAAAATTCATGTGATCATTTTATTTAGCTCATTTCTTCTGGTTGAGGAAGACCGTTACCGCAGTTAATGGGTGCAATGCAGAAACCAATCCAAGACAGAAAGTTAGCAATGCTGTAACACTTCACACATTCACTGATAATATTAACAGATCAACCAGAAAACTTATGATTAGACTGTGAGAGGAGGAGACTCACAGGATCCCAGAGAGAATATGCAAAGCCCAACTACAAGACAAAATATTGAACAAATATTGAACAATCCATACTTTATTTAAGGGGGGAAAAATATCTTTGAAAGAGCATTAATTGATAAGCCTGATGACAATTATGCTGCGGCACTAGATGTACACAAGTGAAATGGCTCTGAAGAAATGGTTCCATAAAGTGAGAGTGGCATCCAGTTTCTGAAAGAACCATTTTAGTCCAAGGCTATTTAGAACTGAAACACATCCTGTGAGATAAATCACAAGAAAGGAACCAGCTGATGAACTAACTGTAACTACATTCATTCATTTAGACCGGAACAATTTCACTTTGGCAGTTGTTCTACCACCATGTTTTAACTTGTTTCAGGAAAGTGAATCCCCAGAGGACACAACATAGTTCAGATTTCATACTGAACGAACCCCAAGCAATTTTATTCACTTTACTACTTCATGATTAGGAATACAGAATTTCTATGTTATCTGCTTAACACTGTCACTTAGATATATGCAATTTATTTTTGTTTGAGGGCCTCTCAGCATGTTGAGTGTTCAAGGCTTTAAAGTGGCCTGATACTCCTGACTGCTGCTGGGATATTAGCTCAAGACAAACAGTCATGATTATGTGGTATTATACAGACTATGTGAATTTCCCATTGGGATTAATAAAGTATCTATCTATCTATCTATCTATCTATCTATCTATCTATCTATCTATCTATCTATCTATCTATCTATCTAAAAGCCTTGTGCTTTCTTTGCTGAGGTATTGCTCAGAGTGTCAACTCCCTCTCCCAGCAACTATACTCCCTGAGATGCATGCTAAGGACAATGGGAATTATAAGCTTAGCTAAACAGCCAACTGTTGGTCAAGCTGCTTAACTGTGACAGTCATAACTACATGACTGAGCCTGTTATATTTAGGGAAAGATGTCCAATAAAGTAGAAAATGGCTGAAAATGCTAACAAAGTCCATACTGTGCTGTACTATTTCTCATCATTGGCTGCTATGTATTAATCTGTGTCAAAACACATTCACAAGTAAAAAGCACAAGTTATTTACTAAAATATATATTGATTGAAATTCAACTTAAAGAGAAATTCTATGGTTTTATGTGCTTGTTCATATCTGCAGAATTGCCATAAGCTGAAACCACTATAATTTGAGACCTGTCTATATATTGAATAAGTGGATTAACCACAATTTGTACGTCAGACCCACTTTGCAGAATAGAGTAGTGAGGTGAGAACACTCAACTGAGAGGGGTGCAGTCTAAGTGAATTTCTCTTTGGTCACATTTGGTGGCTCATCAGTATTCAGCATTACTAATAGAGTCTAGGCATCAAATGGCTTTAAATAAGAATTTTAAATTTGTCATATCATCATTTGGCTTTTTATTCAGTAATAAAAGACATCTCTGTCTGGCCTAGTAGGGACAAAACGCCTATTTAAGCAGTTTGTTTACAGTTTTATGAAGCACTCCAACTTGGTCACTCTATGTAGGATGGCCTACATGGGTGGGCATACCTGCAAGGAGGCCAAGGACAGGCGAATATAGTTTGGTTACTGGTGGTGGTTACTTCCCCAAGACCCTGGATGGCAGCCTACCCAGGCTGGAAACCCCATGCGGATACATGCAGGGCATGCTGGGTGTTGTACTTCCAGGGGCCAGCCCTGTTGGTTTCCATGGGGTTCACCGGGGAAACTGCGGGAATCAGGAATCTGTACTCTGTGGGGCTCCAGCCTTACCCAGAAGTGCTTCAGAACCACAGTTTCACATCCCCGGAAGTACTCCTGGGTGTGGAATAAAAGTAGCAGCCCTGCTTCAATCTCAAAGCCAGAGTCGGGAGTCGGAGAAAGCTTGAGAGAGGAGCGGAGGAGAAGGAGACAAAGTGCTGAGCATTGTAATTGTTGTGTGAGAAACACTTCCTTATAAGAGTTTCACACAATAAAAGCCCTTTGCTTATTGAAGAACTTGTGTCTGAGGCTGTTGTGTTGGAAATTTGGGGAGCTGCAGCACCCCCTGGGGACTACTATATGTATAAATATAATATATATATATATATATATATATATATATATATATATATATATATATATATAAATCAATTGCTATCAGTCACTGATAGGTTTCAGACAAGTTGCTCAGACAAAACAATAACTTTAGTTTAAATAACCCAGTAGCAATATTTTGTTTAATGAGAGACACTGAGGATACTACCAGGCTAAACTGTGAGCAGGCAAAGATTTTCTTGATGCAAATCTAGGTCTGTACAGTAAAGTCATGCTGTTTATGTTTTCATATACTGCTAAAGCTGAAGAAAGGGTTAATACTTAAACCTATCACAAGTGGGGGGGGGGGGGGGGGGGGGGGGGCAAATTACATAAATAGCCATTTACAGTCCTACAAAAAATCAATTGAAAGCTGAAACATGGCCTTGACTTACAGAAGCCTTTCCTTTACTTGACAGTAATATCTCGGTTGTATCATCTATCTACAGTATCTCATGTGACATTACAGAGCTTTACTAGGTTTGAGCAGATTGCAAGTATATTTCAAGCCAATCAACTTCATTCTCTAAATTGTATATTTGTACATAAAATCCATTTTTTTGAATATTTCTTTCTTCTTTTTATGACAATTTTCTATCTGGCAATGTAGGTAAAAAGCCAACAAGACCAGTGCAGCAGTGGTTCCAAGATATTTTTTAAGAGAAGACACATGGAAAAATTAAAAAGGCATCCCAAGTCTTAGATGCTGAGTTTATAGTGTCTGTTGTCTTGCACTCAAAGCCACTTCATTTTGTATGCGAAAAGTATGTTTTAGCAAAGGTTGGAAGCATAATGGCTTAACAACTAAAGGGTTTGACAAAAAACATGCACTTCAGAGTAAAATCTCATTGTTGTCTGAAAAGTCACCAGGAGCAAGTAATTTCACTGGTCAGTATTGTAAATTGTATGAATATGAATCACTGTATAATGTAAAAATGTGTCATTGGTACAGTAAATGTAAATTGGGCATAATGAATGGGGCTATATACCGTAAGATGCCAACTGTTTTATCCAAAAGCTTTTCAAGCTGTAAATATAAAATCAAGTTATACAATATACAGAGAAGAAACATAAAACACTTCATAATTTATATAATTTATACAGCACCCAACGTGAAGGCATACTTCTGAATCTTCCAGCTAGAGGGCATGGTGCCACGTGATTAGTAAAAGCCACTCCACCACCTGCAATCAGCCAGCCAGTTGTAAACCGTGCCTAGGGCTTCCCAGCTTCTGCTGGAAGAATTCCAATCATCAAATGTTTAGACATTAGGGATGCATGTCAAGGTTACACTTCAAGGACAATGTGTCTTTGCTTTTATGATAAAGGCAAGCTGAGATGAGTACATTAGTCCCAAAGAGCTTCCGATATTGTGTGAGCCACATCATGTTAATTTGCTGTGAACCTCAATATTCAGTTGATTTAACAGATTTATACAGAATAGCCAGTCCAGGTAATTATGTTTTCATTTTCCTAAATAGCAGATTTTGTTGAAGCTGGACATGGTATAGAAAAAATGAAAGAAAACAAAATCAGATTATAGCAAGTAAAATGTTTGTTATTAATTTAGACAATTACACAGTGCATCAATGTAACCAGAAAACAGAGTATGACTTATTTGGATTAATTTATAATATGCATTGCACTGAACTGTCTATTTAATAGCAGAAACATTAAAACAAACAGAGAAAATAGAGAAAAAGTAATACTTCTCACTGAAATATTGTAGATGACTTGGATGTCCTGATTTCCTACTTTTTTTATGTGTGTTTTAAAATTTAACACGTTTGCCATGTTATTGTTATTTTTAATAAAATCATGTGTGTGCTGTTGTAACACTTATTCCCTTTGGTTCTATAAGGTATATCTCCGCCTGTCTATCTTTCAGTCTCGTCTAAATTTTTATCAAAACTGCAAAGGAGTTCATTCATCTGTTCATTTACTGCACCTGCTTATTCCAATTTTTGGGTCACAGGGAACTAGAGCCCACCTTGGCACAATAAGCCAATGTGTTATTCTATGGCAAGGCATCCTCACACATGCATCTACGCTAACAGACATTATACCAAGTTAAACCAAGTGTTTAGAATATGAGAGAAAAATCAGAGTTCCAAAAACAAAATCCTACAGGGACTGATATTGTTGCAGTAAGTCAGCTTTAGTAACCTCTGTACGACAGTGCCACTAAAGGCGACAAATATTAAAAGGTGTTAGAGTAGCAAGCTCTGTACTAAATGGCACTTCAGGATGGATGAAAGATTCTCACACATCAAGCCATGTGTAACTCATTTCTTATCTTTTAAAGACGTTTATTAAAGTAACTTGAGCAAAATAAACAAACCTATGTTAACTTATTTTATGTAACCTAATGTAATCGAGGTATCATGAAGTTCAGTTCTTTAATAATGTGACAAAACTGTTGCTCCACATAGTACTTCCACAGTAAAAAATCAATTCTCCTTTACAGAGTCCAGTCCTACTGCAGAGCAAACGAAGGGAGCACACATCTGATTTGTTTAAAGGAAAGACAGATCAATCAAGAACATGTGATATTCCTATACAATATTAACATATCAATTTGTACAGTCTCAGTTATTCCTATCTAAAATGTTATATTCATTACACATATTACTTACATGTACAAAGGCAACTTATATAGTTCATGATATAAAACAATTAGAAAATAAAATAAATGTTATGATAAATGGCTCTTACAGGAGTATTTAATTGACAGCAGGCATACTGTATTGTTGTAAATTATTGAGTACTGAATTTTAAATATGGCAGCACAGTAGTGTAGTGGTTAGCACTATGGTGTCAAATTTTCAGTCTCGCTTGGTCACTGCCTATTTTGAAATTCCCATTACTTTTTCTGTTTTCAATGGTTTTCTTTGATTAACCACGATATCTTTCCAAATCTAAAACAATGCATTATTAACTATTGGTTAACTGGTGAATCTAAAGTGGCTAAAAACGACTTTGAATGGCTATGTGTGCTGGTTTGGCTTTCCACCCAATAGCCATACCACCCTGCAATTCATAACAAAAAAAAATCCATCTGAAGCTAAGCATGTTTTGGCCTGGTTAGTACTTGGATGGGAGACAATCTAGGAAAAGCTTGAGTTTCTGGAAGAGCTGTTGGTGAGGCCATCAAGAGGCTTTTACTCTGTGGTCTGTGTGTGAATCCTAATGGCCCAATACAGTGGGAGGTACACATTCCTGTAAAAATGGCGCCATCCTTCAGATGAGACGTAAAACTGAGGTACTAACTCTCTGTGGTCATAAAAGATCCATGGTCATCTTTCATAAACAGTAGGGCGTATCCTGATGTCCAGGCTAAACTGACAACCACGGCCTGGTCATTCTGGCCAACTAATTGTCCCCTGACCCTAACTGTCATCCCTTCAGCACCTAATAGCTAATGTGTGATGAACATACTGGCACAAAAGGCTGCCATCCAGGTGGATGCTGCACATTGATGGTGGTTGAAGTAGCTCCCCATTTTGAATAGGGAAAAATAGCTTTATAAATGTAACGCTTTCCTTTTCTTCCATATTGTCCCATGCAACATGGATTCCTGTTTCAAATTCAAGTGTGGCAAGGATAAGCAATCTGTTCCTATGAGCATGTCACATAAAAGTGAGTTAAAAAAAATGGGTGAACAGAAATTTCATATTTTAATCAGAACACATTATAATCTTCTGGGGATATTCCATAGTAGCACATGCTTGTATCATATTTGGCATTCTGTGCTTAATTGTGCCCTACCATAGATGTTCTTCATAATGTTTCTGATTGTCAGGACTATGTTGTGGGTGTTACAAATGACTATATGAATTTGTGAGCCGTATCCCTTTTAACATCCCTCAATCTATGAACTGAACTTGTTTACCCCTTATAGTCATGGGATGCTGGAGCCTATCTGGTAGAAGTAGGAAGATAGTCCTGAAAGGAGGCTATCTAATCACAGTTCTTTTAAAATTTTTTTGAATATACAATTCAGCCTATGATAAAGTCATTCATCATATTTTCTTGTTTATAGTCCCAGTGAAAATTCTGATATAAACCCAGGGCAAAATAAGACATTTCGAAATGTTTTTTTTTTTTTCATTTGTCATCATTTGCTGATCGCTACATTCAGGGTTGTAGGTCACTTTGAGCTGCCCTACAAAAATACAAACTCAATAACTGAAGTGTCACGTCATCTGTAATAAAGACCTGCCGCCTGATGCAGACCCAGACGGTTGTGTAATTGCTTGAATCTTCACTGGCCTCTGTAGGTATAGTTTATTTATAACTACATAATCTTCCCTTTCTGTTATCTCTCTCCATTTCTCTGTCTCTCCTTAACTATTTTTTTCAGGTGCTAATATTAAAGTTAACCAAAAAGCAAAAGGTCTTGATACTTGTTCAGAAGTTAAAACCTATCACACTAACAACCGCTATAAAACTTAGAAGTAGTACAGTATGAATTATGGCAAGGCTGGCACTCATTTCAGTTGCCTGTACCTAAATACCTCTCACTCTCATGCTGGTGCTCCTGTATAATACGCTTCTACTGACATGTGCAGGACCGTTCTATGGGATGTGCTCTGTTCTGTGCCCTTCACTCCAAAATTTTCCTGCCAGTGATGCACCACCTTGAGTTATCTAAAGTTCCTTTGATTAATAAAATGGAGGAGCTTGATATGTAGAATTGGAGGGGGTGGCAAGCCTGAAAAATTATAAAAAGGCTAAGGTGTAATGTTTGAAAGGAAGCATACATATTTCAGAAGTAGTTTGACACCTAAACATGCAGAATTCACCTAATCACTGGAGCAGGACTGAGCTATATGTATAAGTGAAACAGGACTTATATGAGCTATAAGAACCAATCTCAGAAAGCTAATGTTAATATTAATTTTACATTAAGTGTCTGCTAATTTCAACAGAATATCACTTTCACATAGGTACTTAGATTATGGTATAATCTTTACCCTGAATAGAACTTTCTTAGCAATTTCTTTAAAAATACAGTGCTAATTAAGCCAGTTAGGAAATAGCCTCATTGCTAAAAGCATGGACTGTTAGATTAGTTTATGAATTTGAACATTGGAATGCAGTTTTCTGACTGTTCTGATCATCTCCTTATCTTTCTGCAAACTTTAATGAACATCTGAATGCTTGAAAGTATGACTGGATGAACAAAATACTGAGAGAAATGAAACAAGATAAGTAAGCCTTAAACAAAACTTTCTTCACTTTGTAATATCGATTTGTCTCTATTTTTGTGTTAAATATTTTGCCTTGAATTTTACTAACACTTTTAAAATGAAGAAACATGGATTGTGGAATTATTTGAACATGAATTACACTATTGTTCAATGAAGTAAGCTAAAGCTGCAGAACCTTGGAAATTTTGGACAAACTTGGCTAAAAGAGCACTTCTATCATTTTTAACACTAGAATCCTTGAAGCCTACGAAAAAACTCGTAATCCTGGGCCACCTTAAATTCCTTCGCACCTCTCCATTAGCGTCTTTTGTTTAGCAAATTTGTCATCAGCACAAGCAGCAAGCAGCCTGATATCCCATTCACCCCACCACGAACCCACTTACCCCCCACACCCATCGATGCAGCTCAAGTTGCAAAGATGATTCTCAGAGCTCAAGCCTCTTTATCTGCATGTGAGGTGCCTGGAGTTTTATAGGGCAAATAATATATTATCATTTGGCATACATACATTTTATGCGTGTTCCGTGTCTACAACGATCTGTCTAAATTTAGGATGACAGGAAATGTGAGGCAGGAATTGTTGAACACATAGCTAAAACAGAAACGTTTTTCATGTTTTAGTAATAATGGATAAAATGTAGACATGAAGTGTACAATGTGTGTAGACTGAAGTCCAAATATCTCAAAAGGTACAAGTACCAGCTTCTCTAGTTTGAGCAAAGAATTAACATGAGTCTTCTTGAACAGTACAATTTCTTGCAAAAAACTTTCTGAATGTATATAACCCAGTCAACTAGAATGTTTTCATTAGCAGAAATTATGATGTAAGCTTTTTTATATAGAACTTTATTAGAACTTTGCAATATTAATAGTATAGTAAGAAACAAAATTTTAAACTTTCAAACCATAAAATAAAAACATTAACCTACATTACTTGTTGTTATTGGACTAGAATCCCAATTGCTATTAATCTTCTAAAGTAGTTCAACTTTAATAAACATCCGCAAGCTTAAATCATAGGATGAACAGCTATCATTTGCATCATTCATCAGTCAAGCCTACACGTTAGTTAAATTTTTATTTGTAATATGTTTGATCTAATTTTTCACCATATGGATCATGATCACTACACTAAGTTTATGTTTGATGGCTGTGTTCTTTGTAATGTGTTTTTAATGTTGTGCCAAGGTCTCTCTGTAAAACATGAAGACAAATCAAATTTCCATCTTGAGACAATCAAATTAAATTGAATTGTATGTATGTGGGATCAACAGCTGAGCAAATTGTACTCGAAGGGTTTTTAGCTTTTGAAATTTTCATGGAATGGACTCAGAGAACAGCAATGGACAAACAACAGGATAGGTCACCTCTCTGTCTCTCACGGCTTTTATGGTAACTTATGATGTCCAATCAGAAAGTGGGCTACAAATAAGCATTGTAGTCACAATCATGTGCTTTGGTGAATAAGACAATACAAAGCCTATCTTCATTCTATATACATAATATCATTCATATTAGAAAGCACGTTATAAATTAAAAAAATAAAATAGATCAATATATACTGAATATTCAAATAAAAAAATGAAAATATGAGCGCTTTGTGAATAATTTTGGTGTTTTAAGAAGTAAAATCCAAACTTTCCAATTAGTTAAAGACGAAAACAATAACGCTATGGCCAACAACTTTCAGAGGGTT
Organism: Erpetoichthys calabaricus; assembly: GCF_900747795.2. Classification (NCBI taxonomy): domain Eukaryota; kingdom Metazoa; phylum Chordata; class Cladistia; order Polypteriformes; family Polypteridae; genus Erpetoichthys; species Erpetoichthys calabaricus. The sequence continues at coordinate 233,090,229 of NC_041397.2, read as the reverse complement.
CTTCATTAGAGTTTAGGCTCTGTCTTCGTAAATGTTTCTGTTGTGATGCAAAAGCATGCCCAAGTAAAGCAGGAACAGAATATTAGAAGAATCTCCACCACCTCAGTGTATTTTTTTGCAAAGCAAAGTCATTAAAGAACAGGACAAATGCAGAAATGACTGTGATGGTGTTACAGAAGGTGGTATCTTCTGTGCCTGAATTTATTTCAGTTTTTTTTCACTGATGAGGATCTTTTTGACAGCTAGAAAGACGGACAGCAAACTTGTAGCTGGAAAAGCAAAGTATTAGAGAAATTGGCATTGGCACCTCCATTTCCCAGACAATGGTCCTGAATGAATAAAAAACATGTCAAACTTAAGTTTCAGTAGCTGACTTCAAGATTCATATTTCGTTTGCTAAAAAAGAAAACCAGTACTCTTAAAGATGCCCTACCACCCAGACCACGAGGCCTTGCATGTGTTATTCAGGTCTCCTCTGCTGTTTTTCCAGGTGGTGGAATGATTTCAATTCAGCAAAGGACTAGGAGGCTTGAACAGCAAGCAGTGTGGTCATATATTCAGATCAGATTAGCTAAATGAATGTCAGTGAAATCCACAACTATATCTTGTTGCCTATACTTTGATCATTGTTAACCTTTGTCAGACACTGGCCCATGGAGGCTGCAGGCCATTGCCTACGGTATAAAAAGCTAGATGGAAAAGCGGAAGACTTCCTGTGGGGCTTTTGGCTTCTTTTAACAAGGCCTGATGATGGAAATATCAGCAGGAACTCTTAAGTGCTGTAACCGTGAGCTCAACAAGGATGTTGACAGCCTTGGGAAGCCTGAATTCTATAACCAAAACTACACACCAGGCGTGAAAAAGGTAAAAACAAATACTTATAAATAAGAATAAATGTCTCCTGCACCCTGTTGTGTAGGGCTGTGCCTCATTTGGCACTACAGAATTGGAGAAGCATACTATTTCATGGCCAAGTGTAAAAAAATAAGTAAACCACTAAGCATATAACGGGACATCTCTACTACAGCTTCTACCTGATTCCAGGCCAGAGAAGCAAACACTTAAACTGACACCCCAATAATTCTCATGTTCTTCTTTACACAATCAGCCTAGAAAACCAAACATATAATCAACCTCTGAACTCCCAGCTAATGTCAACAGGATTAGAATATCTAAACCAGGGGTGTCATGCTCACACCCTGGAGGGCCGCAGCGACTTTGAGTTTTCGTTCTAACCACTTTCTTAATTAGTAGTATGATATATGGCCGGCAGTTTGTCCCGGCCAATACCCCCAAGCCGCCAGATGGAGCCCTCCCTGCAATATGGAGGTGCCCTGAATGCCAGCAGGGCATCATGAACATTAGGGCCTTTATTCACAGCCCTGCTGGATACCGTGGTGGCCCCCAGAGGACACTGCAGGGAAGCTCAAGGACTTGTATTTCCCTATAACCCAGAAGTACGTCCTAGTCACAGCGACAGAGGAAATGACGTACTTCCGGGCTGAAGAAAAGAAGTTTTTACCCGACCCGAAAGTGTTATAAAGTCACATGGACTGAGGAACAGAAACACTTCCGGGTCAAAAAGTATAAAAGGACTATGGGTAACCCCAGCAGATGGAGCCAAGTTGGGAGGAAGTGTGACTGAACTGCTGGGAGGTGTGGAGGAATTATTGATTTGATTGATTTATTTAGGATTGTATTGTTTATTAGTATAGTGGTGGTGGAGGTGCACATTGTTACTGTAATAAATCTGTTATTTGGACTTTTATGTGGTGTCTGGCGTCTGATCTGAGGGTTCAAGGGGACGACAGCGCCCCCTGTCACAATAGCCAATTACTGCTGATTATTTTTTGTCTTCATTGAAACTGTATAATTTTTGAAAATTTTGGAATACAGTAATCCCTCCTCCATCGCGGGGGTTGCGTTCCAGAGCCACCCGCGAAATAGGAAAATCCGCGAAGTAGAAACCATATGTTTATATGGTTATTTTTAGAATGTCATGCTTGGGTCACAGATTTGCGCAGAAACACAGGAGGTTGTAGAGAGACAGGAACGTTATTCAAATACTGCAAACAAACATTTGTCTCTTTTTCAAAAGTTTAAACTGTGCTCCATGACAAGACAGAGATGACAGTTCTGTCTCACAATTAAAAGAATGCAAACATATCTTCCTTTTCAAAGGAGTGCAAAGCAAGCAGTCAAAAAAAAAAATCAATACGGCTTTTTGGCTTTTAAGTATGCGAAGCACCGCCGGTACAAAGCTGTTGAAGGCGGCAGCTCACACCCCCTCTGTCAGGAGCAGGAAGACAGAGAGAGAGATAGAGAGAGATAGCGAGAGACAGATAAAAAAAATCAATACGTGCCCTTTGAGCTTTTAAGTATGCGAAGCTCCGTGCAGCACGTCCGTCAGGAAGCAGCTGCACACAGCCCCCCTGCTCACACCCCCCTACGTCAGCGCAAGAGAGAGAGAGAGAGAGAGAGAAAGTAAGCTGGATAGCTTCTCAGCCATCTGCCAATAGCGTCCCTTGTATGAAATCAACTGGGCAAACCAACTGAGGAAGCATGTACCAGAAATTAAAAGACCTATTGTCCGCAGAAACCCGCGAAGCAGCGAAAAATCCGCGATATATATTTAAATATGCTTACATATAAAATCCGCGATGGAGTGAAGCCGCGAAAGGCGAAGCGCGATATAGCGAGGGATCACTGTACTTAATTTTCTCTTTTTTTGTGCCAGACAATAATAAAACGCAAAGCAAGCTAACAGATGACCAGCTAACGTTACTCTATTTACACACATGTGTGGAAGCAAAGGTCTGTGATACAGTTTGCATATTTTGTAGCTGGGAATCCACAAAGGGAGAACATGAATCACATATCTTAAAATAGTATTTTATTCCTAAGCTTTCAGCTTCTATCACAAGTCATCATCAGAGGAAAATGATTAGATGTGCAGGAATCCAAGGCAATATATAGAAAATAAGGAGGGGAGGGTAGGTGGATATGTGTTTGGGGGAGGCACCATGCAATGTCAGTTTCAATAAAACATTTGGAACAAAAAAAGTAAAGGCCCACAAAACATTTTTACTGTGCTTTCAGAAAAAAAAGAAATCAACAGTTCTAGAAATGTCTAGTGCACACTGACAAAATACTTGTACATCATTAAATAATGTGTGAACAGCAAGAGTTGGCTACTGATTAAGAAACTGGTGGGAGAGACATGATAGTCTTTCAAGAACTGTGTTTGACTCCCTGAGTTATCGTTTGGTTCATTTTGCAACAGCTCATGGTTTGACTGCTGGTTGAGGGAAATGGAAACAGCAGTTATGAATGTTAAAAAGCAAGGCAATTAAAATTAAGACAAAAAAAGTATGTGCCATCAGCTGCAGAAATTGGTTGCTAATCAAGAAAAAGGCTGGAATGAAAACCTGCCACCACTGTGACCCTCCAGGATCTGAGTTTGACACCTTTGATCTAGACAGTACTTTACAGAAATGTGCTATTAACAATATAACAGTTCACGCACTTACCATATAATGTTATCTTGGCAAGGATCTGAAAATGCTGTCTCTTGTGTACCTAAATTTATTTATAGTTGCATTTTAATATTTAGAAGATAACAAATATATTGATATACAGAGCATAATTTTGATAATCTACTTAAGAAAACAGTCCAGATGTCAGAGCTAAGACAGAAAATATACCGTGCCGGTGAGGGTTGAAATATAGCTACTTCCTGGCCTTTAAGGCCCCAAATTCTGCAAAATATCTCATATATTCAACATAACAAGTATATACATCTGCTTTTGAAATGCTTCTTTTATGGAAATGGAGGACAAATCAAACCTTCTCTCCATAATGAAATCGTAGACAACTATAGCAAACTATCTATTATGAAACGCTAGGTAGAGACAAATGTAATATTTCAATTGTGAAAAACAGTTTAGGGTTTTGAATGGAATCTTTAGGATCTATGAATCCATTGATTAATAGTGTTACTGGACAGCAAAAGAAAAATAAAATAGAAGTGTCCATTTTAAATCCCATATTTTCAATGCTCCATTTTGTGCTAGTTTTCTGTTAATTTCAATTTTGATGGCTCTCATATACACAGAGCCCACCCCCATGACTAAAGACAAAATCAAACCTGTTTGATTTTATCAGAGCCAGTCACAGACTAGTTGGAGTTGTTACATTAGGCAACTGAGTTCATGGGAGTGTATCGCTGACTGCTTCTGACCTGCTAAGATTATGTAAATGAAGACTATGACTGAAAATCTCTGGGAAAGTCACCTAATGTGACATAGCCTTTAGTTGACATTTGCTCCTACTTATGGCAGCTAATAGTGTATTGGAATACCAACCACCTCCTCATACTAAAAATGGATTTGAACTATTGTAAATAATTGAATTAAATGTGATGCCTGTTTAATGGAATGTCAACTCTAAACATGAAGTTTGAATGATTGAGGGTTTGTGAGTGTGCCCTGCCATTAATCCAATGATACTAGGGAAGGCTGTGGTGGATGATGTACAGATAGCAAAAAATATTTTAAAGAAATATATTTAGCTACACATAATAAGGCAGACTGGGGCAAATTTATAACCAGAATTCTTTCTGACAGGTCATTCTTTGACAATGGCAGAGGAGAACTGGCATACCAAGTGAAGAACACGTAAACTCCACAAAGAAACAGACAGGGTACAGAATTTAAAACCAGAATACTACTATGCCTCCCTATAAAAGCAATCAAAAAGAATACATTTTTCTAACATTTTCATAAAATTAAAAATATTTACTGATCCTATCCAAGCTTTGTCAATGTCTACCAAAGAGGAAAGGGCTGCACTGAGAATATGTTCGTAAAATGAAATGCTATGTTAACTGAAATAAAACGTTTTTTGCCAAACCGAATTTTACTATCTATTAAAAAAAACAATAAATAAATAAACTAATAAATAAAAAGGCACCTTTTAGAGCCAACATGGCATACTGTATTGTGGCAACCCCCTCTTATTGAGCTGCAAATAATTAATAACTCCTACCGAGACAGGAACCCCTTCAGATTGCTCACAACAAGCAGCAAGAAATGATGTCTGATTACAACTAGCCCTAAAATAAACATCTGAAGAACAAGACAAAAAAATAAATAAAATAAAGAAGATATTGCAGACATCCCAGTGGCCTGAGGTTGTGGCTTTAACTTTTCTTTACTAATTCATTGTAATACCTTAAGATAATTGTTTTGCAGATTATCACCTCATAATTCAGTTCGCCTAAATTTATTCTGATAATGTGCACTTCCAATTGCAAACCCAGCTTGCTAAACATTTTTATAGATACAGCACATATTAAGAAAAATACAGTACTGAAAACAAAAACACTAACACAGTACATATTTAATGCCTTCAAGTCATGAATTAAGTAGTTTAGATTTTGTTCTCAACCATTCTGCTCCTGGTTTGTATGTCGGCCAACTGATTGAGTCAGAGACAATGAAATTCACTATAAACTACAAAATATGTCCTTATTTCATAATTCCTTGAAGCAGTGACTTCTTCTTTCTTATATATTGTAAGTATATATTGGTATATATTGGAGAATGTTAACTATTGAAAAAGAACAAAATAATAGACTTGTTATATTACTCTGCTATCTGTTTAAAAAAATTATTTTGAGCTGCATGACATTTCAGCAATGCCCTAACAGAAATGATACAGGGAATGTGATGTCAGCAGCTATTAATAGACCATAAAGTAATGTAAAACAAATGGCTACCTAACACCATTATTGACGAGACAATACCATCTCTACCTTACAACAGAGACTACTCTTGAGATCCATGTCTCTGAAAATAAATGATGACTGCATCATCAGGGCTGTACTGCGGTCTTGCAGGGTTTAATTTGACAGTCTACCATCCACTGGGCTTCTCCACAAGCAGGATTACGACTCCCTCCTCTGTCTGTTTAAAGCCAGGTCGCCATTCTTATAATTGGCACTCAGCACATCTAGGAGCCAAGTAGATATTCTTTACTGACTTGACTGTTTGTTTATGAATTTATTTTTTTCAAACATGCACTGTATTATGCAGCTGGCCAATTCTCAAGACTTTGCTTATTATCCCTCTCTACTTGTGTATGCTGTAGTGTGGGCCTCTCTACATTTGTTCTCTCTCTCATCTTTGCTCCAACTGTTTCCGTGGCTCATTTGTTCACACTTTTTGAATCTGTCATCCTATTCATTCTTTCTGTTATTCCATTTCTAACTCTTCATATTCAGTATACTCTAAATACATGTTTTTTTCAATAAAACCCCTTCTAACATTACGAGAGAAAGTGGCACTGGGTTCTGGGTCCACTATAGATGATAGCCCTTTAACCCTCCAGGCTGAAACCCCACCCCCACAGTTGTTAAATTCACCTTTATTGAATCAATTTATCAGGAGCTGTTCATGGTGACAATAAGTAATGGGTATGGACAGACCCCTAAACTAGAGATTACTTTAGCAAGCCTACTGAATAAATCAAACATTTTGACATTTTCTTTGTCTTTTGCATTTCCTGTTGCTATTGAAAACATGCACGCTTATGTAAAATGTCCATGTTAAGTTATGAGTGAAGTGCAGAAACATATATGTGAGGGTAAGAATTATCCTTTAATTCACACACAGGGATAACATGTATACTCCACAGAAGCACCTATCCTGGAATTTGAACTTAAATTGCTGAAGCTGTGAAGTGG